>NW_027672064.1:0-144756 GCF_964165515.1 Mesoplodon bidens | reverse complement strand
GAGCTCTACACCTTACCCTTCGCCGTACCCTACTCCTAGCCCGTACGCTGGCACTGACCCGTGCGTCAGCACGTAACCGGCCACTCCCACGTTTCCGTACCCTCACCTGTGCACTAAGCCTTGCCGTTCCCTAACCCTAACCGTAGCCCGGAACGGAAACCCACCACCAGCCCTACACCATACCCTACGCCGTACCCTACTCCTGGCCCGTACGCTGGCACTGACCCGTGTGTCAGCACGTAGCCTGCCTCTCCCACGTTTCCATACCCTCAACTGTGCCCTAAGCCTTGCCGTTCCCTAAGCCTAACCCTAGCCCGGAACGGAAACCCACCACCAGCCCTACACCTTACAATACGTCGAAGCCTACTCCTGGCCCGTACACTGGCACTGAAAAGTGCGTCAGCCCATAGCCTGACCCTCCCACGTTTACGTGCCCTCACCTGTGCCCTAAGCCTTTCCATTCCCTAAACCTAACCCTAGCCCGAAACGGAAACCCACTACCTGTCCTACACCTTACCCTATGCCGTAGCCTACTCCTGGACCGTACGTTGGCACTGACACGTGCGTCAGCACGTTGCCTGACCCTCCCACGTTTCCGTACCCTCACCTGTGCCCTAAACCTTGCCGTTCCCTAGCCCTAACGCTAGCCCGGAACGGAAACCCACCACCAACCCTACACCTTACCCTACGCCGTACCCTACTCCTGACCCGTACGCTGGCACTGACCCATGTGTCAGAACGTAGCCTGCCTCTCCCACGTTTCCGTAACCTCACCTGTGCCCTAAGCCTTGCCGTTCCCTAACCCTAACCCTACCCCGGAAGGGAAACCCACCACCAGGCCTATACCTTACCCTACGCCGTAGCCTACACCTGGCCCGGACGCTGGCACTTACCCGTGCGTCAGCACGTAGACTGACCCTCCCACGTTTCCGTACCCTCACCTGTGCCCTAAACCTTGCCGTTCCCTAGCCCTAACCCTAGCCCGGAACGGAAACCCACCACCAACCCTACACCTTACCCTACACCGTACCCTACTCCTGACCCGTACGCTGGCACTGACCCATATGTCAGCACGTAGCCTGACCCTCCCACGTTTCCGTACCCTCACCTGTGCCCTAAGGCTTCTCGTTCTCTGACCCTAACCCTAGGCCCGAAAGGAAACCCACCAGCAGCCCTAAACCTTACCCTACACCGTACCCTACTCCTGACCCGTGCGCTGGCACTGACCGGTGTGTAAGCATGTAGCCTGACCCTCGCACGTTTCGGTACCCTCACCTGTGCCCTAAGCCTTGCCGTTCCCTAACCCTAACCCTAGCCTGGAACGGAAACCCACCAGCAGCCCTACACCTTACCCTACGCCGTACCCTACTCCTGGCCCGTACGCTGGCACTGACCCGTGCGTCAGCACGTAGCCTGACCCTCCCACGTTACCGTACCATGCCCTGTGCCCTAAGCCTTGCCGTTCCCTAACCCTAACCCTAGCCCGGAATGGAAACCCATCACCAGCCCTACACCTTACCCTACGCCATAGCCTACTCCTGGCCCATACCCTGGCACTGACCTGTGCGTCAGCATGTAGCCTGACCCTCCCACGTTTCCGTACACTCACCTGTTCCCTAAGCCTTGCCGTTCCCTAACCCTAACCCTAGCCCGGAACGGAAATCCACCACCAGCCCTAAACCTTACCCTACGCTGTAGCCTACAACTGGCACGTACACTGGCACTGAGCCGTGCGTCAACACGTAACCTGACACTCCCACGTTTCTGTACCATCACCTGTTCCCTAAACCTTTCTGTTTCCTATCCGTAAACCTAGTCCGGAACAGAAACCTACCACCAGGCCTAAACCTTACCCTACGCCATACCCTACTCCTGGCCCGTACGCGAGCACTGACACGTGCGTCAGCATGTAGCCTGCCTCTCCCACGTTTTCGTACCCTCACCTTTGCCCTAAGCCTTGCCGTTCCCTAACCCTAACCCTAGCCTAGAACGGAAACCCACGACCAGCCCTACACCTTACCCTACGACGTACCCTACTCCTGGCCCGTACGCTGGCAATGAACCATGTGTCAGCACGTAGCCTGCCTCTCCCACGTTTCCGTACCCTCAACTGTGCCCTAAGCCTTGCCGTTCCCTAACCATAACCTGAGCCCGGAACGGAAACCCACGACCAGCCCTACACTTTACCCTACGCCGTAGCCTACAACTGGCCCGTACCCTGGCACTGACCCGTGCGTCAGCACGTAGCCTCACCCTCGCACGTTTCCGTACCGTCACCTGTGCCCTAAGCCTTGACGTTCCCTAACCCTAACCCTAGACGGGAACGGAAACCCACCACCAACCCTACACCTTACCCTACACCATAGCCTACTCCTGCCCCGTACCCTGGCACTGACCTGTGAGTCAGCATGTAGCCTGACCCTCCCATGTTTCCGTACCCTCACCTGTGCCCTAAGGCTTGTCGTTCTCTAACCCTAACCCTAGCCCGGAACGGAAACCCACCAACAGCCCTACACCTTACCCTACACCGTACCCTACTCCTGGCCCGTGCGCAGGCACTGACCGGTGTGTAAGCATGTAGCCTGACCCTCGCACGTTTCGGTACGCTCACCTGTGCCCTAAGCCTTGCCGTTCCCTAACCCTAACCCTAGCCCGGAACGGAAACCCACCACCAGCCCTACACCTTACCCTACGCCGTACCCTACTCCTGACCCGTACGCTGGCACTGACCCGTGCGTCAGCACGTAGCCTGACCCTCCCACGTTACCGTACCATGCCCTGTGCCCTAAGCCTTGCCGTTCCCTAACCCTAACCCTAGCCCGGAATGGAAACCCACCACCAGCCCTACACTTTACCCTACGCCATAGCCTACTCCTGGCCCGTACCCTGGCACTGACCTGTGTGTCAGCATGTAGCCTGACCCTCCCACATTTCCGTACCCTCACCTGTGCCCTAAGCCTTGCCGTTCCCTAACCCTAACCCTAGCCCGGAATGGAAACCCAGCACCAGCCCTACACCTTACCCTACACCATAGCCTACTCCTGCCCCGTAACCTGGCACTGACCTGTGCGTCAGCATGTAGCCTGACCCTCCCACGTTTCCGTACCCTCACCTGTTCCCTAAGGCTTGCCGTTCCCTAACCATAAACCTAGCCCGAAACGGAAACCCACCACCAGACCTACACCTTACCCTACGCAGTACCGTACTCCTGGCCCGTACGCTGGCACTGACCCATGCGTCAGCACGTAGCCTGACCCTCCCACGTTTCCGTACACTCACCTATGCCCTAAGGCTTGTAGTTCTCTAACCCTAACCCTAGCCCGGAATGGAAACCCACCACCAGCCCTAAACCTTACCCTACGCCGTATCCTACTCCTGGCCCGTACGCTGGCACTGACCGGTGCGTAAGCATGTAGCCTGACCCTCCCACGTTTCCGTACCGTCACCTGTGCCCTAAGCCTTGCCGTTCCCTAACCCTAACCCTTGCCCGGAATGGAAACCCACCACCAGCCCTACACCTTGCCCTACGCCATAGCCTACTCCTGGCCCGTATCCTGGCACTGACCTGTGCGTCAGCATGTACCCTGACCCTCCCACGTTTCCATACACTCACCTGTACCTTAAGCCTTGCCGTTCCCTAACCCTAACCCTAGCCCGGAACGGAAACCCAACACGAGCCCTACACCTTAACCTACGCCGTACCCTACTCCTGGCCCGTACGCTGGCACTGACCCGTGCATCAGCACGTAACCTGCCACTCCCACGTTTCTGTACCCTCACCTGTGCCCTAAGCCTTGCCGTTCCCTAACCCTAACCCTAGCCCGGAACGGAAACCCACCACCAGCCCTACACCTTACCCTACGCAGTACCCTACTCCTGACCCATATGTTGGCACTGACCTGTGCGTCAGCACGTAGCCTGAACCTCCCATGTTTCTGTACACTCACCTGTGCCCTAAGACTTGCCGTTCCCTAAACCTAACCCTAGCCTGAAACGGAAACCCACGACCCGCCCTACACCTTACCCTACGCCGTACCGTACTCCTGGCCCGTACGTTGGCACTGATCCGTGCGTTAGCACGTAGCCTGACCCTCCCACATTTCCGTACACTCACCTGTTCCCTAAGGCTTGTCGTTCTCTAACCCTAACCCTAGCCCGCAATGGATACCCACCACAAGCCCTAAACTTTACCCTACGCCGTACCCTACTCCTGGCCCGTACGCTGGCACTGACACGTGCGTAAGCATGTAGTCTGACCCTCCCACGTTTCCGTACCCACACCTGTGCCCTAAGCCTTGCCGTTCCCTAACCCTAACCCTAGCCCGAAACGGAAACCCACCACCGGGCATACGCCATACCTTACGCCGTAGCCTACACTTGGCCCGTACGCTGGCAGTGACAAATGCGTCAGCACGTAGCCTGACCCTCCCACGTTTCCGTACACTCACCTGTTCCCTAAGCCTTGCCTTTCCCAAACCCTAACCCTAGCCAGGAATGGAAATCCACCACCAGCCCTAAACATTACCCTACGCTGTAGCCTACAACTGGCACGTACACTGGCACTGAGCCGTGCGTCAGCACGTAACCTGACCCTCCCACGTTTCTGTACCATCACCTGTTCCCTAAACCTTTCCGTTTCCTATCCCTAAACCTAGTCCGGAACAGAAACCTACCACGAGGCCTAAACCTTACCCTACGCCATACCCTACTCCTGGCCCGTACGCAGGCACTGACACGTGCGTCAGCATATAGCCTGCCTCTCCCACGTTTTCGAACCCTCACCTTTGCCCTAAGCCTTGCCGTTCCCTAACCCTAACCCTAGCCCGGAACGGAAACCCACCACCAGCCCTACACCTTACCCTACGCCGTACCCTACTCCTGGCCCGTACGCTGGCAATGACCTGTGCGTCAACACGTAGCCTGACACTCCCACGTTTCCGTACCGTCACCTGTGCCCTAAGCCTTGCCGTTCCCTAACCCTAACCCTTGCCCGGAATGGAAACCCACCACCAGCCCTACACCTTACCCTACGCCATAGCCTACTCCTGGCCCGTATCCTGGCACTGACCTATGCGTCAGCATGTACCCTGACCCTCCCACGTTTCCATACACTCACCTGTACCTTAAGCCTTGCCGTTCCCTAACCCTAACCCTAGCCCGGAACGGAAACCCAACACGAGCCCTACACCTTAACCTACGCCGTACCCTACTCCTGGCCCATACGCTGGCACTGACCCGTGCATCAGCACGTAACCTGCCACTCCCACGTTTCTGTACCCTCACCTGTGCCCTAAGCCTTGCCGTTCCCTAACCCTAACCCTAGCCCGGAACGGAAACCCACCACCAGCCCTACACCTTACCCTACGCAGTACCCTACTCCTGACCCATATGTTGGCACTGACCTGTGCGTCAGCACGTAGCCTGAACCTCCCATGTTTCTGTACACTCACCTGTGCCCTAAGACTTGCCGTTCCCTAAACCTAACCCTAGCCTGAAACGGAAACCCACCACCAGCCCTACACCTTACCCTACGCCGTACCGTACTCCTGGCCCGTACGTTGGCACTGATCCGTGCGTTAGCACGTAGCCTGACCCTCCCACATTTCCGTACACTCACCTGTTCCCTAAGGCTTGTCATTCTCTAACCCTAACCCTAGCCCGGAATGGATACCCACCACAAGCCCTAAACTTTACCCTACGCCGTACCCTACTCCTGGCCCGTACGCTGGCACTGACACGTGCGTAAGCATGTAGTCTGACCCTCCCACGTTTCCGTACCCACACCTGTGCCCTAAGCCTTGCCGTTCCCTAACCCTAACCCTAGCCCGAAACGGAAACCCACCACCGGGCATACGCCATACCTTACGCCGTAGCCTACACTTGGCCCGTACGCTGGCAGTGACAAATGCGTCAGCACCTAGCCTGACCCTCCCACATTTCCGTACACTCACCTGTTCCCTAAGCCTTGCCTTTCCCAAACCCTAACCCTAGCCAGGAATGGAAATCCACCACCAGCCCTAAACATTACCCTACGCTGTAGCCTACAATTGGCACGTACACTGGCACTGAGCCGTGCGTCAGCACGTAACCTGACCCTCCCACGTTTCTGTACCATCACCTGTTCCCTAAACCTTTCCGTTTCCTATCCCTAAACCTAGTCCGGAACAGAAACCTACCACCAGGCCTAAACCTTACCCTACGCCATACCCTACTCCTGGCCCGTACGCAGGCACTGACACGTGCGTCAGCATGTAGCCTGCCTCTCCCACGTTTTCGTACCCTCACCTTTGCCCTAAGCCTTGCCGTTCCCTAACCCTAACCCTAGCCCGGAACGGAAACCCACCACCAGCCCTACACCTTACCCTACGCCGTACCCTACTCCTGGCCCGTACGCTGGCAATGACCTGTGCGTCAACACGTAGCCTGACACTCCCACGTTTCCGTACCGTCACCTGTGCCCTAAGCCTTGCCGTTCCCTAACCCTAACCCTAGCCCGGAACGGAAACCCACCACCAGCCCTACACCTTACCCTACGCCATAGCCTACTCCTGGCCCGTACCCTGGCACTGACCTGTGCGTCAGCATGTAGCCTGACCCTCCCACATTTCCGTACCCTCACCTGTGCCCTAAGCCTTGCCGTTCCCTAACCCTAACCCTAGCCCGGAATGGAAACCCAGCACCAGCCCTACACCTTACCCTACACCATAGCCTACTCCTGCCCCGTACCCTGGCACTGACCTGTGCGTCAGCATGTAGCCTGTCCCTCCCACGTTTCCGTACCCTCACCTGTTCCCTAAGGCTTCCCGTTCCCTAACCATAAACCTAGCCCGAAACGGAAACCCACCACCAACCCTACACCTTACCCTACGCCGTACCGTACTCCTGGCCCGTACGCTGGCACTGACCCATGCGTCAGCACGTAGCCTGACCCTCCCACGTTTCCGTACACTCACCTGTGCCCTAAGGCTTGTCGTTCTCTAAGCCTAACCCTAGCCCGGAATGGAAACCCACCACCAGCCCTAAACCTTACCCTACGCCGTATCCTACTCCTGGCCCGTACGCTGGCACTGACCGGTGCGTAAGCATGTAGCCTGACCCTCCCACGTTTCCGTACCGTCACCTGTGCCCTAAGCCTTGCCGTTCCCTAACCCTAACTCTTGCCCGGAATGGAAACCCACCACCAACCCTACACCTTAACCTACGCCATAGCCTACTCCTGGCCCGTATCCTGGCACTGACCTGTGCGTCAGCATGTAGCCTGACCCTCCCACGTTTCCATACACTCACCTGTACCTTAAGCCTTGCCGTTCCCTAACCCTAACCCTAGCCCGGAACGGAAACCCAACACGAGCCCTACACCTTAACCTACGCCGTACCCTACTCCTGGCCCGTACGCTAGCACTGACCCGTGCATCAGCACGTAACCTGCCACTCCCACGTTTCTGTACCCTCACCTGTGCCCTAAGCCTTGCCGTTCCCTAACCCTAACCCTAGCCCGGAATAGAAACCCACCACCAGCCCTACACCTTACCCTACGCAGTACCCTACTCCTGACCCATATGTTGGCACTGAACTGTGCGTCAGCACGTAGCCTGAACCTCCCATGTTTCTGTACACTCACCTGTGCCCTAAGACTTGCCGTTCCCTAAACCTAACCCTAGCCTGAAACGGAAACCCACGACCCGCCCTACACCTTACCCTACGCCGTACCGTACTCCTGGCCCGTACGTTGGCACTGATCCGTGCGTTAGCACGTAGCCTGACCCTCCCACATTTCCGTACACTCACCTGTTCCCTAAGGCTTGTCGTTCTCTAACCCTAACCCTAGCCTGGAATGGAAACCCACCACAAGCCCTAAACTTTACCCTACGCGGTACCCTACTCCTGGCCCGTACGCTGGCACTGACACGTGCGTAAGCATGTAGTCTGACCCTCCCACGTTTCCGTACCCACACCTGTGCCCTAAGCCTTGCCGTTCCCTAACCCTAACCCTAGCCCGAAACGGAAACCCACCACCGGGCATACGCCATACCTTACGCCGTAGCCTACACTTGGCCCGTACGCTGGCAGTGACAAATGCGTCAGCACGTAGCCTGACCCTCCCACGTTTCCGTAACCTCACCTGTGCCCTAAGCCTTGCCGTTCCCTAACCCTAACCCTAGCCCGGAACGGAAAGCCACCACCCGCCCAACACCTTACCGTACGCCGTAGTCTACTCCTGGCCCATACACTGGCACTGACCCGTGCATCAGCACGTAGCCTGCCTCTCCCACGTTTCCGTACCCTCACCTGTGCCCTAAGCCTTGCCGTTCCCTAACCCTAACCATAGCCCGAAACGGAAACCCACCACCAGCCCTACGCCTTACACTACGCCGTACCCTACTCCTGGCCCTTACGCTGGCACTGAACCGTGCGTCAGCACGTAGCCTGACCCTCCCACGTTTCCGTACCCTCACCTGTGCCCTAAGGCTTCTCGTTCTCTGACCCTAACCCTAGGCCCGAAAGGAAACCCACCAGCAGCCCTAAACCTTACCCTACACCGTACCCTACTCCTGGCCCGTGCGCTGGCACTGACCGGTGTGTAAGCATGTAGCCTGACCCTCGCACGTTTCGGTACCCTCACCTGTGCCCTAAGCCTTGCCGTTCCCTAACCCTAACCCTAGCCTGGAACGGAAACCCACCAGCAGCCCTACACCTTACCCTACGCCGTACCCTACTCCTGGCCCGTACGCTGGTACTGACCCGTGCGTCAGCACGTAGCCTGACCCTCCCACGTTACCGTACCATGCCCTGTGCCCTAAGCCTTGCCGTTCCCTAACCCTAACCCTAGCCCGGAATGGAAACCCATCACCAGCCCTACACCTTACCCTACGCCATAGCCTACTCCTGGCCCATACCCTGGCACTGACCTGTGCGTCAGCATGTAGCCTGACCCTCCCACGTTTCCGTACACTCACCTGTTCCCTAAGCCTTGCCGTTCCCTAACCCTAACCCTAGCCCGGAACGGAAATCCACCACCAGCCCTACACCTTACCCTACGCAGTACCCTACTCCTGACCCATATGTTGGCACTGACCTGTGCGTCAGCACGTAGCCTGAACCTCCCATGTTTCTGTACACTCACCTGTGCCCTAAGACTTGCCGTTCCCTAAACCTAACCCTAGCCTGAAACGGAAACCCACCACCAGCCCTACACCTTACCCTACGCCGTACCGTACTCCTGGCCCGTACGTTGGCACTGATCCGTGCGTTAGCACGTAGCCTGACCCTCCCACATTTCCGTACACTCACCTGTTCCCTAAGGCTTGTCGTTCTCTAACCCTAACCCTAGCCCGGAATGGATACCCACCACAAGCCCTAAACTTTGCCCTACGCCGTACCCTACTCCTGGCCCGTACGCTGGCACTGACACGTGCGTAAGCATGTAGTCTGACCCTCCCACGTTTCCGTACCCACACCTGTGCCCTAAGCCTTGCCGTTCCCTAACCCTAACCCTAGCCCGAAACGGAAACCCACCACCGGGCATACGCCATACCTTACGCCGTAGCCTACACTTGGCCCGTACGCTGGCAGTGACAAATGCGTCAGCACGTAGCCTGACCCTCCCACGTTTCCGTAACCTCACCTGTGCCCTAAGCCTTGCCGTTCCCTAACCCTAACCCTAGCCCGGAACGGAAAGCCACCACCCGCCCAACACCTTACCGTACGCCGTAGTCTACTCCTGGCCCATACACTGGCACTGACCCGTGCATCAGCACGTAGCCTGCCTCTCCCACGTTTCCGTACCCTCACCTGTGCCCTAAGCCTTGCCGTTCCCTAACCCTAACCATAGCCCGAAACGGAAACCCACCACCAGCCCTACGCCTTACACTACGCCGTACCCTACTCCTGGCCCTTACGCTGGCACTGAACCGTGCGTCAGCACGTAGCCTGACCCTCCCACGTTTCCGTACCCTCACCTGTGCCCTAAGGCTTCTCGTTCTCTGACCCTAACCCTAGGCCCGAAAGGAAACCCACCAGCAGCCCTAAACCTTACCCTACACCGTACCCTACTCCTGGCCCGTGCGCTGGCACTGACCGGTGTGTAAGCATGTAGCCTGACCCTCGCACGTTTCGGTACCCTCACCTGTGCCCTAAGCCTTGCCGTTCCCTAACCCTAACCCTAGCCTGGAACGGAAACCCACCAGCAGCCCTACACCTTACCCTACGCCGTACCCTACTCCTGGCCCGTACGCTGGTACTGACCCGTGCGTCAGCACGTAGCCTGACCCTCCCACGTTACCGTACCATGCCCTGTGCCCTAAGCCTTGCCGTTCCCTAACCCTAACCCTAGCCCGGAATGGAAACCCATCACCAGCCCTACACCTTACCCTACGCCATAGCCTACTCCTGGCCCATACCCTGGCACTGACCTGTGCGTCAGCATGTAGCCTGACCCTCCCACGTTTCCGTACACTCACCTGTTCCCTAAGCCTTGCCGTTCCCTAACCCTAACCCTAGCCCGGAACGGAAATCCACCACCAGCCCTACACCTTACCCTACGCAGTACCCTACTCCTGACCCATATGTTGGCACTGACCTGTGCGTCAGCACGTAGCCTGAACCTCCCATGTTTCTGTACACTCACCTGTGCCCTAAGACTTGCCGTTCCCTAAACCTAACCCTAGCCTGAAACGGAAACCCACCACCAGCCCTACACCTTACCCTACGCCGTACCGTACTCCTGGCCCGTACGTTGGCACTGATCCGTGCGTTAGCACGTAGCCTGACCCTCCCACATTTCCGTACACTCACCTGTTCCCTAAGGCTTGTCGTTCTCTAACCCTAACCCTAGCCCGGAATGGATACCCACCACAAGCCCTAAACTTTGCCCTACGCCGTACCCTACTCCTGGCCCGTACGCTGGCACTGACACGTGCGTAAGCATGTAGTCTGACCCTCCCACGTTTCCGTACCCACACCTGTGCCCTAAGCCTTGCCGTTCCCTAACCCTAACCCTAGCCCGAAACGGAAACCCACCACCGGGCATACGCCATACCTTACGCCGTAGCCTACACTTGGCCCGTACGCTGGCAGTGACAAATGCGTCAGCACCTAGCCTGACCCTCCCACGTTTCCGTACACTCACCTGTTCCCTAAGCCTTGCCTTTCCCAAACCCTAACCCTAGCCAGGAATGGAAATCCACCACCAGCCCTAAACATTACCCTACGCTGTAGCCTACAACTGGCACGTACACTGGCACTGAGCCGTGCGTCAGCACGTAACCTGACCCTCCCACGTTTCTGTACCATCACCTGTTCCCTAAACCTTTCCGTTTCCTATCCCTAAACCTAGTCCAGAACAGAAACCTACCACCAGGCCTAAACCTTACCCTACGCCATACCCTACTCCTGGCCCGTACGCAGGCACTGACACGTGCGTCAGCATGTAGCCTGCCTCTCCCACGTTTTCGTACCCTCACCTTTGCCCTAAGCCTTGCCGTTCCCTAACCCTAACCCTAGCCCGGAACGGAAACCCACCACCAGCCCTACACCTTACCCTACGCCGTACCCTACTCCTGGCCCGTACGCTGGCAATGACCTGTGCGTCAACACGTAGCCTGACACTCCCACGTTTCCGTACCGTCACCTGTGCCCTAAGCCTTGCCGTTCCCTAACCCTAACCCTAGCCCGGAACGGAAACCCACCACCAGCCCTACACCTTACCCTACGCCATAGCCTACTCCTGGCCCGTACCCTGGCACTGACCTGTGCGTCAGCATGTAGCCTGACCCTCCCACATTTCCGTACCCTCACCTGTGCCCTAAGCCTTGCCGTTCCCTAACCCTAACCCTAGCCCGGAATGGAAACCCAGCACCAGCCCTACACCTTACCCTACACCATAGCCTACTCCTGCCCCGTACCCTGGCACTGACCTGTGCGTCAGCATGTAGCCTGTCCCTCCCACCTTTCCGTACCCTCACCTGTTCCCTAAGGCTTCCCGTTCCCTAACCATAAACCTAGCCCGAAACGGAAACCCACCACCAACCCTACACCTTACCCTACGCCGTACCGTACTCCTGGCCCGTACGCTGGCACTGACCCATGCGTCAGCACGTAGCCTGACCCTCCCACGTTTCCGTACACTCACCTGTGCCCTAAGGCTTGTCGTTCTCTAAGCCTAACCCTAGCCCGGAATGGAAACCCACCACCAGCCCTAAACCTTACCCTACGCCGTATCCTACTCCTGGCCCGTACGCTGGCACTGACCGGTGCGTAAGCATGTAGCCTGACCCTCCCACGTTTCCGTACCGTCACCTGTGCCCTAAGCCTTGCCGTTCCCTAACCCTAACTCTTGCCCGGAATGGAAACCCACCACCAACCCTACACCTTAACCTACGCCATAGCCTACTCCTGGCCCGTATCCTGGCACTGACCTGTGCGTCAGCATGTAGCCTGACCCTCCCACGTTTCCATACACTCACCTGTACCTTAAGCCTTGCCGTTCCCTAACCCTAACCCTAGCCCGGAACGGAAACCCAACACGAGCCCTACACCTTAACCTACGCCGTACCCTACTCCTGGCCCGTACGCTAGCACTGACCCGTGCATCAGCACGTAACCTGCCACTCCCACGTTTCTGTACCCTCACCTGTGCCCTAAGCCTTGCCGTTCCCTAACCCTAACCCTAGCCCGGAACGGAAACCCACCACCAGCCCTACACCTTACCCTACGCAGTACCCTACTCCTGACCCATATGTTGGCACTGACCTGTGCGTCAGCACGTAGCCTGAACCTCCCATGTTTCTGTACACTCACCTGTGCCCTAAGACTTGCCGTTCCCTAAACCTAACCATAGCCTGAAACGGAAACCCACGACCCGCCCTACACCTTACCCTACGCCGTACCGTACTCCTGGCCCGTACGTTGGCACTGATCCGTGCGTTAGCACGTAGCCTGACCCTCCCACATTTCCGTACACTCACCTGTTCCCTAAGGCTTGTCGTTCTCTAACCCTAACCCTAGCCCGGAATGGAAACCCACCACAAGCCCTAAACTTTACCCTACGCGGTACCCTACTCCTGGCCCGTACGCTGGCACTGACACGTGCGTAAGCATGTAGTCTGACCCTCCCACGTTTCCGTACCCACACCTGTGCCCTAAGCCTTGCCGTTCCCTAACCCTAACCCGAGCCCGAAACGGAAACCCACCACCGGGCATACGCCATACCTTACGCCGTAGCCTACACTTGGCCCGTACGCTGGCAGTGACAAATGCGTCAGCACGTAGCCTGACCCTCCCACGTTTCCATAACCTCACCTGTGCCCTAAGCCTTGCCGTTCCCTAACCCTAACCCTAGCCTGGAACGGAAAGCCACCACCCGCCCAACACCTTACCGTACGCCGTAGTCTACTCCTGGCCCATACACTGGCACTGACCCGTGCATCAGCACGTAGCCTGCCTCTCCCACGTTTCCGTACCCTCACCTGTGCCCTAAGCCTTGCCGTTCCCTAACCCTAACCATAGCCCGGAACGGAAACCCACCACCAGCCCTACGCCTTACACTACGCCGTACCCTACTCCTGGCCCGTACGCTGGCACTGAACCGTGCGTCAGCACGTAGCCTGACCCTCCCACGTTTCCGTACCCTCACCTGTGCCCTAAGGCTTCTCGTTCTCTGACCCTAACCCTAGGCCCGAAAGGAAACCCACCAGCAGCCCTAAACCTTACCCTACACCGTACCCTACTCCTGGCCCGTGCGCTGGCACTGACCGGTGTGTAAGCATGTAGCCTGACCCTCGCACGTTTCGGTACCCTCACCTGTGCCCTAAGCCTTGCCGTTCCCTAACCCTAACCCTAGCCTGGAACGGAAACCCACCAGCAGCCCTACACCTTACCCTACGCCGTACCCTACTCCTGGCCCGTACGCTGGCACTGACCCGTGCGTCAGCACGTAGCCTGACCCTCCCACGTTACCGTACCATGCCCTGTGCCCTAAGCCTTGCCGTTCCCTAACCCTAACCCTAGCCCGGAATGGAAACCCATCACCAGCCCTACACCTTACCCTACGCCATAGCCTACTCCTGGCCCATACCCTGGCACTGACCTGTGCGTCAGCATGTAGCCTGACCCTCCCACGTTTCCGTACACTCACCTGTTCCCTAAGCCTTGCCGTTCCCTAACCCTAACCCTAGCCCGGAACGGAAATCCACCACCAGCCCTAAACCTTACCCTACGCTGTAGCCTACAACTGGCACGTACACTGGCACTGAGCCGTGCGTCAGCACGTAACCTGACCCTCCCACGTTTCTGTACCATCACCTGTTCCCTAAACCTTTCCGTTTCCTATCCCTAAACCTAGTACGGAACAGAAACCTACCACCAGGCCTAAACCTTACCCTACGCCATACCCTACTCCTGGCCCGTACGCGGGCACTGACACATGCGTCAGCATGTAGCCTGCCTCTCCCACGTTTTCGTACCATCACCTTTGCCCTAAGCCTTGCCGTTCCCTAACCCTAACCCTAGCCCGGAACGGAAACCCACCACCAGCCCTACACCTTACCCTACGCCGTACCCTACTCCTGGCCCGTACGCTGGCAATGACCTGTGCGTCAACACGTAGCCTGACACTCCCACGTTTCCGTACCGTCACCTGTGCCCTAAGTCTTGCAGTTCCCTAACCCTAACTCAAGCCCGGAATGGAAAACCACCGCCAGCCCTACACTATACCCTACGCCATAGCCTACTCCTGGCCCGTACCCTGGCACTGACCTGTGCGTCAGCATGTAGCCTGACCCTCCCACATTTCCGTACCCTCACCTGTGCCCTAAGCCTTGCCGTTCCATAACCCTAACCCTAGCCCGGAATGGAAACCCACCACCAGACCTATACCTTACCCTACGCCATAGCCTACTCCTGGCCCGTATCCTGGCACTGACCTGTGCGTCAGCATGTAGCCTGACCCTCCCACGTTTCCATACACTCACCTGTACCTTAAGCCTTGCCGTTCCCTAACCCTAATCCTAGCCCGGAACGGAAACCCAACACGAGCCCTACACCTTAACCTACGCCGTACCCTACTCCTGGCCCGTACGCTGGCACTGACCCGTGCGTCAGCACGTAACCTGCCACTCCCACGTTTCTGTACCCTCACCTGTGCCCTAAGCCTTGCCGTTCCCTAACCCTAACCCTAGCCCGGAACGGAAACCCACCACCAGCCCTACACCTTACCCTACGCAGTACCCTACTCCTGACCCATATGTTGGCACTGACCTGTGCGTCAGCACATAGCCTGAACCTCCCATGTTTCTGTACACTCACCTGTGCCCTAAGACTTGCCGTTCCCTAAACCTAACCCTAGCCTGAAACGGAAACCCACCACCCGCCCTACACCTTACCCTACGCCGTACCGTACTCCTGGCCCGTACGTTGGCACTGATCCGTGCGTTAGCACGTAGCCTGACCCTCCCACATTTCCGTACACTCACCTGTGCCCTAAGGCTTGTCGTTCTCTAACCCTAACCCTAGCCCGGAATGGAAACCCACCACAAGCCCTAAACTTTACCCTACGCCGTACCCTACTCCTGGCCCGTACGCTGGCACTGACACGTGCGTAAGCATGTAGTCTGACCCTCCCACGTTTCCGTACCCTCACCTGTGCCCTAAGTCTTGCCGTTCCCTAACCCTAACCCTAGCCCGAAACGGAAACCCACCACCGGGCATACGCCATACCTTACGCCGTAGCCTACACTTGGCCCATACGCTGGCAGTGACAAATGCGTCAGCACGTAGCCTGACCCTCCCACGTTTCCGTACCCTCACCTGTGCCCTAAGGCTTCTCGTTCTCTGACCCTAACCCTAGGCCCGAAAGGAAACCCACCAGCAGCCCTAAACCTTACCCTACACCGTACCCTACTCCTGGCCCGTGCGCTGGCACTGACCGGTGTGTAAGCATGTAGCCTGACCCTCGCACGTTTCGGTACCCTCACCTGTGCCCTAAGCCTTGCCGTTCCCTAACCCTAACCCTAGCCTGGAACGGAAACCCACCAGCAGCCCTACACCTTACCCTACACCATACCCTACTCCTGGCCCGTACCCTGGCACTGACCTGTGCGTCAGCATGTAGCCTGCCTCTCCCACGTTTCTGTACCCTCACCTGTGCCCTAAGCCTTGCCGTTCCCTAACCCTAACCCTAGCCCGAAACGCAACCCACCACCAGGCCTACACCTTACGCTACGCCATACCCTACTCCTGGCCCGTAAACAGGCACTGACCCGTACGTCAGCACGTAGCCTGCCTCTCCAACGTTTCCGTACCCTCACCGGTGCCCTAAGGCTTGCCTTTCCCTAACCCTAACCCTAGCCCGGAAAGGAAACCCACCAACAGCCCTACACCTTACCCTACGCCGTACCCGACTCCTGCTGCGTACGCTGGCACTGACCCGTGCGTCAGCACGTAGCCTGCCTCTCCCACGTTTCCGTACCCTCACCTGTGCCCTAAGCCTGGCCGTTCCCTAACACTAACCCTAACCCAGAACAGAAACCCACCACCGGGCATACGCCTTACCCTACACCGTAGCCTACACCTGGCCCGTACACTGGCACTGACCCATGCGTCAGCAGGTAGCCTGCCTCTCCCACGTTTCCATACCCTCAACTGTGCCCTAAGCCTTGCCGTTGAATAAACCTAACCCTAGCCCGGAACGGAAACCCACCACCAGCCCTCCACCTTACCCTACACCGTACCCTGCTCCTGGCCCATACGCTGGCACT
The DNA here is from genome assembly GCF_964165515.1 of Mesoplodon bidens. Taxonomy (NCBI): domain Eukaryota; kingdom Metazoa; phylum Chordata; class Mammalia; order Artiodactyla; family Ziphiidae; genus Mesoplodon; species Mesoplodon bidens. Next base: position 128,002 of record NW_027672064.1, on the reverse strand, counting down.
GACCCGTGCGTCAGCAGGTAGCCTGCCTCTCCCACGTTTCCGTACACTCACCTGTGCCCTAAGCCTTGCCGTTCCCTAAACCTAACCCTAGCCCCGAACGGAAACCCACCACCAGCCCTAAACCTTACCCTACGCCGTACCGTACCCCTGGCCCGTACGTTGGCACTGATCCGTGCGTTAGCACGTAGCCTGACCCTCCCACATTTCCGTACACTCACCTGTGCCCTAAGGCTTGTCGTTCTCTAACCCTAACCCTAGCCCGGAATGGAAACCCACCACAAGCCCTAAACTTTACCCTACGCCGTACCCTACTCCTGGCCCGTACGCTGGCACTGACACGTCCGTAAGCATGTAGTCTGACCCTCCCACGTTTCCGTACCCTCACCTGTGCCTAAGTCTTGCCGTTCCCTAACCCTAACCCTAGCCCGAAACGGAAACCCACCACCAGGCATACGCCTTACCCTACACCGTAGCCTACACCTGGCCCGTACACTGGCACTGACCCATGCGTCAGCAGGTAGCCTGCCTCTCCCACGTTTCCATACCCTCAACTGTGCCCTAAGCCTTGCCGTTGAATAAACCTAACCCTAGCCCGGAACGGAAACCCACCACCAGCCCTCCACCTTACCCTACACCGTACCCTGCTCCTGGCCCATACGCTGGCACTGACCCGTGCGTCAGCAGGTAGCCTGCCTCTCCCACGTTTCCGTACACTCACCTGTGCCCTAAGCCTTGCCGTTCCCTAAACCTAACCCTAGCCCCGAACGGAAACCCACCACCAGCCCTAAACCTTACCCTATGCCGTACCCTACTCCTGGCCCGTACGCTGGCACTGACCCGTGCGTCAGCACGTAGCCTGCCTCTCCCACGTTTCTGTACCCTCACCTGTGCCCTAAGTCTTGCCATTCCCTAACCCTAACCCTAGCCCAAAACGGAAACCCACCACCGGGCATACGCCATACCTTACGCCGTAGCCTACACTTGGCCCGTACGCTAGCAGTGACAAATGCGTCAGCACGTAGCCTGACCCTCCCACGTTTCCGAAACCTCACCTGTGCCCTAAGCCTTGCCGTTCCCTAACCCTAACCCTAGCCCGGAACGGAAAGCCACCACCAGCCCTACACCTTACCATACGCCGTAGCCTACTCCTGGCCCATACGCTGGCACTGACCCGTGCATCAGCACGTAGCCTGCCTCTCCCACGTTTCCGTCCCTCACCTGTGCCCTAAGCCTTGCCGTTCCCTAACCCTAACCCTAGCCCAGAACGGAAACCCACCACCAGCCCTACACCTTACACTACGCCGTACCCTACTCCTGGCCCGTACGCTGGCACTGAACAGTGCGTCAGCACGTAGCCTGACCCTCCCACATTTCCGTACCCTAATCTGTTCCCTAAGCCTTGAAATTCCCTAACCCTAACCATAGCCCGGAACGGAAACCCACCAGGAGCTCTACACCTTACCCTTCGCCGTACCCTACTCCTAGCCCGTACGCTGGCACTGACCCGTGCGTCAGCACGTAACCTGCCACTCCCACGTTTCCGTACCCTCACCTGTGCACTAAGCATTGCCATTCCCTAACCCTAACTGTAGCCCGGAACGGAAACCCACCACCAGCCCTACACCTTACAATACGTCGAAGCCTACTCCTGGCCCGTACACTGGCACTGACAAGTGCGTCAGCCCATAGCCTGACCCTCCCACGTTTACGTGCCCTCACCTGTGCCCTAAGCCTTTCCATTCCCTAAACCTAACCCTAGCCCGAAACGGAAACCCACTACCTGTCCTACACCTTACCCTATGCCGTAGCCTTCTGCTGGACCGTACGCTGGCACTGACACGTGCGTCAGAACGTAGCCTGACCCTCCCACGTTTCCGTACCCTCACCTGTGCCCTAAACCTTGCCGTTCCCTAGCCCTAACCCTAGCCCGGAACGGAAACCCACCACCAACCCTACACCTTACCCTACGCCGTACCCTACTCCTGACCCGTACGCTGGCACTGACCCATGTGTCAGCACGTAGCCTGCCTCTCCCACGTTTCCGTAACCTCACCTGTGCCCTAAGCCTTGCCGTTCCCTAACCCTAACCCTACCCCGGAAGGGAAACCCACCACCAGGCCTATACCTTACCCTACGCCGTAGCCTACACCTGGCCCGGACGCTGGCACTGACCGGTGTGTAAGCATGTAGCCTGACCCTCGCACGTTTCGGTACCCTCACCTGTGCCCTAAGCCTTGCCGTTCCCTAACCCTAACCCTAGCCTGGAACGGAAACCCACCAGCAGCCCTACACCTTACCCTACGCCGTACCCTACTCCTGGCCCGTACGCTGGCACTGACACGTGCATCAGCACGTAGCCTGCCCCTCCCACGTTACCGTACCATGCCCTGTGCCCTAAGCCTTGCCGTTCCCTAACCCTAACCCTAGCCCGGAATGGAAACCCATCACCAGCCCTACACCTTACCCTACGCCATAGCCTACTCCTGGCCCATACCCTGGCACTGACCTGTGCGTCAGCATGTAGCCTGACCCTCCCACGTTTCCGTACACTCACCTGTTCCCTAAGCCTTGCCGTTCCCTAACCCTAACCCTAGCCCGGAACGGAAATCCACCACCAGCCCTAAACCTTACCCTACGCTGTAGCCTACAACTGGCACGTACACTGGCACTGAGCCGTGCGTCAGCACGTAACCTGACCCTCCCACGTTTCTGTACCATCACCTGTTCCCTAAACCTTTCTGTTTCCTATCCCTAAACCTAGTCCGGAACAGAAACCTACCACCAGGCCTAAACCTTACCCTACGCCATACCCTACTCCTGGCCCGTACGCGGGCACTGACACGTGCGTCAGCATGTAGCCTGCCTCTCCCACGTTTTCGAACCCTCACCTTTGCCCTAAGCCTTGCCGTTCCCTAACCCTAACCCTAGCCTAGAACGGAAACCCACGACCAGCCCTACACCTTACCCTACGCCGTACCCTACTCCTGGCCCGTACGCTGGCAATGACCCATGTGTCAGCACGTAGCCTGCCTCTCCCACGTTTCCGTACCCTCAACTGTGCCCTAAGCCTTGCCGTTCCCTAACCATAACCTGAGCCCGGAACGGAAACCCACGACCAGCCCTACACCTTACCCTACGCCGTAGCCTACAACTGGCCCGTACCCTGGCACTGACCCGTGCGTCAGCACGTAGCCTCACCCTCGCACGTTTCCGTACCGTCACCTGTGCCCTAAGCCTTGCCGTTCCCTAACCCTAACCCTAGACGGGAACGGAAACCCACCACCAACCCTACACCTTACCCTACGCCGTAGCCTACTCCTGGCCCATACGCTGGCACTGACACATGCGTCAGCAAGTAGTCTGACCCTCCCACGTTTCCGTACCCTCACCTGTGCCCTAAGACTTGCCGTTCCCTAACCCTAACCCTAGCCCGGAACGGAAACCCACCACCAGCCGTACACCTTACCCTACGCTGTAGCCTACAACTGGCACGTACACTGGCACTCAGCCGTTCGTCAGCACGTAACCTGAACCACCCACGTTTCTGTACCATCACCTGTTCCCTAAACCTTTCCGTTTCCTAACTCTAAACCTAGCCCAGAACGGAAACCTACCACCAGGCCTACACCTTACCCTACGCCGTACCCTACTCCTGGCCCAAACGCTGGCACTGACCCGGGCATCAGCACGAAGCCTACCACTACCACGTTTCCATACCCTCAACTGTGCCCTAAGCCTTGCCGTTCCCTAACCCTAACCCTAGCTCGGAACGGAAACCCACCACCAGACCTACACCATACCCTACGCCGTACCCTACTCCTGGCCCGTACGCTGGCACTGATCCGTGTGTCAGCACGTAGCCTGCCTCTACCACGTTTCCGTACCCTCAACTCTGCCCTAAGCCTTGCCGTTCCCTAAGCCTAACCCTAGCCCGGAACGGAAACCCACCACAAGCCCTACACCTTACCATACGTCGGAGCCTACTCCTGGCCCGTACGCTGGCACTGACAAGTGTGTCCGCCCGTAGCCTGACCCTCCCACGTTTACGTACCCTCACCTGTGCCCTAAGCCTTGCCGTTCCCTAACCCTAACCCTAGCCCGGAACGGAAACCCACCACCAGCCATACACCTTACCCTACGCCGTAGCCTACAACTGGCCCGTACCCTGGCACTGACCCCTGCGTCATCACATAGCCTGACCCTCCCACGTTTCCGTACCCTCACCTGTGCCCTAAGCCTTGCCGTTCCCTACCCCTAACCTTAGCCCGGAATGTAAACACACCACCAGCCCTACACCTTACCCTTTGCCGTACCCTACACCTGGCCCGTACGCTGGCACTGACCCGTGCGTCAGCACGTAGCGTGCCTCTCCCACGTTTCCGTACCCTCACCTGTGCCCTAAGCTTTGCCGTTCCCTAACCCTAACCCTAGCCCGGAACGAAAACCCACCACCAGCCCTACACCTTACACTACGCCGTAGCATACTCCTGGCCCATACGCTGGCACTGACCCGTGCGTCAGCACGTAGCCTGACACTCCCACGTTTCCGTACCCTCACCTGTGCCCTAAGCCTTGCCGTTCCCTAAACCTATCCCTAGCCCGGAACAGACACCCAACACCAGCCCTAAACCTTATCCTACGTCGAAGCCTACTCCTGGCCATTACGCTGGCACTGACCGGTTCTTCAGCACGTATCCTGACCCTCCCATGTTTCCGTAACCTCTCCTGTGCCCTAAGCCTTGCCGTACCCTAACCCTAACCCTAGCCCCGAACACAAACCCAACACCAGTCCTACACCATACCCTACGCCGTAGCCTACTCAGGGACCGTACGCTGCCACTGACCCAAGCGTCAGCACGTAGCCTGACCCTCCCACGTTTCCATACCATCACCTGTGCCCTAAGCCTTGCCGTTCCATAACCCTAACCCTAGCCCGGAACGGAAACCCACAACCAGCCGTACACCTTACCCTATGCTGTAGCCTACAACTGGCACGTACACTGGCACTCAGCCGTGCGTCAGCACGTAGCCTGACCCTCCCACGTTTCCGTGCCCTCACCTGTGGCCTAAGCCTTGTCGTTCCCTAACCCTAACCCTAACCCGAAACGGAAACCCACCACCATCCCTACACCTTATATTACGCCGTATCCTACTCCTGGCGCGTACCCTGTCACAAACCCGTGCGTCAGCACATAGCCGGACCCTCCCACATTTCCGTACCCTCACCTGTGCCCTAAGCCTTGCCGTTCCCTAACACTAACCCTAGCCCGGAATGGAAACCCACCACCAGCCGTACACCTTACCCTATGCTGTAGCTTACAACTGGCACGTACACTGGCACTGAGCCGTGCGTCAGCACGTAGCCTGGCCCTCCCACATTTCCGTACCCTCACCTGTGCCCTAAGCCTTGCCGTTCCCTAACCCTAACCCTAGCCCGGAACGGAAACCCACCACCAGTCATACACCTTACCCTACGCCGTAGCCTACAACTGGCCCGTACCCTGGCACTGACCCCTGCGTCATCACGTAGCCTGAGCCTCCAACGTTTCCGTACCCTCACCTGTGCACTAAGCCTTGCCGTTCCCTAACCCTAACCCTAGCCCGGAACGGAAACCCACCACTCTCCCTACACCGTATATTACGCCGTACCCTACTCCTGGCTCGTAACCTGGCATAGACCCGTGCGTCAGAACGTAGCCTGCCTCTGCCACGTTTCCTTACCCTCACCTGTACCCTAAGCCTTGTCATTACCTAACCCAAACCCTAGCCCGGAACGGAAACACACCACCAGCCCTACAGCTTACCCTACGCCGTACCCTACTCCTGGCCCGTACGCTGGCACTGAACGGTGCGTCAGCACGTAGCCTGCCTCTCCCACGTTTCCGTACCGTCACCTGTGCCCTAAGCCTTGCCTTTCCCTAACCCTAACCCTAGCCGGGAACGGAAACCCTCCACCAGCCGTACACCTTACCCTACGCTGTAGCCTACAACTGGCACATACAGTGGCACTCAGCCGTGCGTCAGAACGTAGCCTGCCTCTCCCACGTTTCCGTACCCTCACCTGTACCCTAAGCCTTGCCGTTCCCTAACCCTAACCCTAGCCCGGAACAGAAAGCCACCACCAACCCTACACCTTACCCTACGCTGTACCCTACTCCTGGCACGTACACTGGCACTGACCCGTGCGTCAGCACGTAGCCTGCCTCTCCCACGTTTCCGTACCCTCACCTGTGCCCTAAGCCTTGATGTTCCCTAACCCTAACCCTAGCCCAGAACAGAAACCCACCACCAGCCCTAAACCTTACTGTACGTCGAAGCGTACTCCTGGCCCGTACGCTGGCACTGACACATGCATCAGCACGTAGGCTGACCCTCCCACATTTCGGTACCCTCACCTGTGCCCTAAGCCTTGATATTCCCTAACCCTAACCCTAGCCCGGAAAGGAAACCCACCACCAGCCCTACACCTTACCCTATGCCGTAGCCTACTCCTGGCACGTACGCTGGCACTGACACGTGCGTCAGCACATAGCCTGACCCTCCCACGTTTCCGTACCCTCACCCGTGCCCTAAGCCTTGCCGTTCCCTAACCCTAACCCTAGCCCGGAACGGAAACCCACCACCAGCCCTACACCTTACCCTACGCCGTAGCCTACACCTGGCCAGTACGCTGGCACTGACCCGTGCGACAGCACATAGCCTGACCCTCCAACGTTTCCGTACCCTCACCTGTGCCCTAAGCCTTGGGGTTCCCTAACCCTAACCCTAGCCCAGAACGGAAAACCACCACCAGCCCTACACCTTACCCTACGCTGTAGCCTACAAGTGACACGTACACTGGCACTCAGCCGTGCGTCAGAACGTAGCCTGCCTCTCCCACGTTTCCGTACCCTCACCTGTACCCTAAGCCTTGCCGTTCCCTAACCCTAACCCTAGCCCGGAACGGAAAGCCACCACCAGCCCTACACCTGACCCTACGCTGTACCCTACTCCTGGCACGTACGCTGGCACTGACCCATGCGTCAGCACGTAGCCTGCCTCTCCCACGTTTCCGTACCCTCACCTGTGCCCTAAGCCTTGACGTTCCCTAACCCTAACCCTGGCCCGAAACGGAAACCCACCACCAGCCCTACACCATACCGTACACCGTACCCTACTCCTGGCGCGTACCCTGGCACAGACACGTGGGTCAGCACGTAGCCTGACCCTCCCACGTTTCCGTAACCTCACCTGTGCCCTAAGCCTTGCCGTTCCCTAACACAAACCCTACCCGGAACGGAAAACCACCACCAGCCCTACACCTTACCCTACGCCGTATCCTACTCCTGGCCCGTACGCTGGCACTGAACCATGCGTCAGCACGTAGCCTGCCTCTCCCACGTTTCCGTACCGTCACCTGTGCCCTAAGCCTTGCAGTTCCCTAACTCTATCCCTAGCATGGAAAGGAAACCCACCACCAGCCCTAAACCTTACCCTACGCCGCTGCCTACTCCTGGCCTGTACGCTGGCACTGACCCATGCGTCAGCACATAGCCTGACACTCCCACGTTTCCGTACCCTCACCTGTGCCCTAAGGCTTGTCGTTCCCTAACCCTAACCGTAGCCCAGAACAGAAACCCACCACCAGCTCTACACCTTACCCTATGCCGTAGCCTACTCCTGGCCCGTACGCTGGCACTGATCTGTGCGTCAGCACGTAGCCTGACCCTACCACGTTTCCGTAACCTCACCTGTGCCCTAAGCCTTGCCGTTCCGTAACCCTAACCCTAGCTCCGTACGGAAACACTCCACCAGCCCTACACCTTACCCTACACCGTAGCCTACTCCTGGCCCATACGCTGGCACTGACACGTGCGTCAGCACGTAGCCTGCCCCTCCCACGTTTCCGTACCCTCACGTGTGCCCTAAGCCTTGCCATTCCCTAACCATAACCCTAGCCCGGAATGGAAACCCACCACCAGCCCTACTCCTTACACTACACCGTAGCCTACTCCTGGCCCGTACGCTGGCACTGACACGTTCGTCAGCATGTAGCCTGACCCTCCCACGTTTCCGAACCCTCACCTGTGCCCTAAGCCTTGCCGTTCCCTAACCCTAACCCTAGGCCGGATCGGAAACCCACCACCGGGCCTACACCTTACCCTATGCCGTAGCCTACACCTGGCCCGTACACTGGCCCTGACCCGTACTGGGGCTCGGGCTAGGAATGGGACTGTGGCTGGTGCTAGGGCTAGGGCTCGGCCTGAGGCTTCGTCTAGGGCTGGGGCTGCGGCTAGTGGTCAGGCTACGGGTGGGGCCTTCGTTAGGAATAGTGTCAAGGCCTTAGTTAGTGTCACTGTCACGGCCTTACTTCGGTTTACCATCAAAGCTTTCGTTAGGTATAATGACAGGGCCTAAGTTAGTAGTAGTGTCAATGCCTGAGTTAAGGACAGTGTCAGGGCAAGGCCTAGGAGGTGCATAAGGGCCTTTGTAGGATAAGCATCAGAGGTTGGGGCTCGGGCTGGGGTTGGGGCTGGGACTGGGGCTGGGGCTGGGTCTGGGGCTGGGGCTCGGCCTGGGGCAGGGGCAGGGGCTGGGGCTTGGGCTGGGGCTAGGGCTTGGGCTAGGCCCTTAGTTACAAATAGTGTCAACGCCTTAGTTAGTGTCACTGTCAGGGCGTTAGGTTTAGCATCAGAGCTTTCGTTAGGTATAATGACAGGGCCTTAGTTAGTAGTAGTGTCAAGGCCTGAGTTAAGGAGAGTGTCAGGGCAAGGCCTACGAGGAGCATAAGGGCCTCTGAGGATCAGCATCAGGGACTTGGGTTGGGCCTGGGGCTGGGGCTAGGACTGGGGCTAGGGCTAGGGCTGGGGCTGGGGCCGGGACTGGGGCTGGACTTGGGGCCTTAGTTAGAAATAGTGTCAAGGCCTTAGTTACCACATTGTCAGGGGAAGGCCTAGGAGGATCGCAAGGGCCTCTATAGGATCAGCATAAGGGGATGGGTCTGAGGCTGGTGCTGGGACGGGGGTTGGGGCTAGGGGCTAGGGCTGGGACTGTGGCTGCGGCTAGGGCTAGGGCTGGGGCTTGGGCTCGGGCTGGGGCTCGGGCTGGGGCTGGGGCTGGGGCTAGGGCTGGGGCTATGGCTGGGGCTGGGGCTAGTGCACGGGCTGGGGCTGGGCCTGGGGCTGGGGCTGGGGCTGGGACTGGGGCTAGGGCTAGGGCTGCGGCTAGGGCTGGGGCTAGGTTTAGGGCTAGGGCCTTAGTTAAGAATAGGGTCATCGCCTTACTTAAGGACTGTGTCAGGGCAAGGCCTAGGAGGAGCATATAGGCCTCTATGGGATCAGCATCAGGGGCTGGGGCTGCGGCTGCGGCTGGAACTGGCGCCTTAGTTAGAAATAGTGTCAAGGCCTTAGTTACCACATTGTCAGGGGAAGGCCTAGGAGGATCATAAGGGCCTCTATAGGATCAGCATCAGGGGCTAGGGCTGGGGCTGGGGCTAGGGCTGGGGTTGGGGCTAGAGCTGGAGCTGGGGCTAGGAGTCGGGCTAGGGCTGGGGCCTTAGTTAGTGTCACTGTCAGGGCCTTAGTTAGGTTTAGCATCAGAGCTTTCGTTAGGTATAATGACAGGGCCTGAGTTAGTAGTAGTGTCAAGGCCTGAGTTAAGGACAGTGTCAGGGCAAGGCCTAGGAGGACCACAAGGGCCTCTGCAGGATCAGCATCAGGGGCTTGGGTTGGTACTGGGGCTGGGGCTAGGACTGGGGCTAGGGCTGGGGCTGGGACTGGGGCTAGGTTTAGGGCTAGGCCCTTAATTAGGTATAGGGTCAAGGCCTTACTTAAGGACAGTGTCAGGGCAAGGCCTAGGAGGAGCACAAAGGGCTCTATAGGATCAGCATCAGGGGATGGGTCTGCGGCTGGGGATGGACCTGGGGCCTTAGTTAGAAATAGTGTCAAGGCCTTAGTTACCACATTGTCAGGGGAAGGCCTAGGAGAATCGCAATGGCCTCTATAGGATCAGCATAAGGGGCTAGGGCTGGGGCTGGGGCTCGGGCTGGGGCTGGGGCTGGGGCTAGGGCTGGGGCTGGGGCTAGGGCAGGGGCTATGGCTGGGGCTGGGGCTAGTGCACGGGCTGGGGCTGGGCCTGGGGCTGGGGCTGGGACTGGGACTGGGGCTAGGGCTGGGGCTGCGGCTAGGGCTGGGGCTAGGTTTAGGGCTAGGGCCTTAGTTAAGAATAGGGTCATGGCCTTACTTAAGGACTGTGTCAGGGCAAGGCCTAGGAGGAGCATAAAGGCCTCTATAGGATCAGCATCATGGGCTGGGGCTGCGGCTGCGGCTGGACCTGGGGCCTTAGTTAGAAATAGTGTCAAGGCCTTAGTTACCACATTGTCAGGGGAAGGCCTAGGAGGATCATAAGGGCCTCTATAGGATCAGCATCAGGGTCTAGGGCTGGGGCTGGGGCTAGGGCTGGGGTTGGGGCTAGGGCTGGAGCTGGGGCTAGGGGTAGGGCTAGGGCTGGGGCCTTAGTTAGTGTCACTCTCAGGGCCTTAGTTAGGTTTAGCATTAGAGCTTTCGTTAGGTATAATGACAGGGCCTGAGTTAGTAGTAGTGTCAAGGCCTGAGTTAAGGACAGTGTCAGGGCAAGGCCTAGGAGGAGCATGTGGGCCTCTGTAGGATCAGCATCAGGGGCTTGGGTTTGGACTGGGGCTGGGGCTAGGACTCGGACTGTGGCTGGGGCTAGGGCTACAGCTGGGCCTGGGGGTGGGGCTGTGGCTAGGGCTGGGGCTGGGGCTTGTGCTGGGGCTGCGGCTAGGGCTAGGGCTACGCCCTTAGTTAGGAATAGTGTGAAGGCCTTAGTTAGGGTCACAGTCAGGGCCTTACATAGGGTTAGCGTCAGAGCCTACGTTAGGTATAATGTCAGGGCATGAGTTAGAAGTAGTGTCAGGGCCTTAGTGAGGGACAGTATCGGGGCCTCGGTTAGGACGAGCGTCAGAGCTTTTTTTATGTATAATGGCAGGGCCAGAGTTAGGAGGACATACAGTCCCTTAGACAGGGACACTGTCAGGGCCTTAGTTAGGGACAGTATCACGGCCTGAGTTATTAGTAGTGTCAAGGCCTGAGTTAAGGACAGTGTCAGGGCAAGGCCTAGGAGGAGCATAAGGGCCTCTGTAGGATCAGCATCAGGGGCTGGGGTTGGGCCTGGGGCTGTGGCTGGCGCTAGGGCTAGGGCTAGGTCTGTGGCTGGGGCTAGGGCTGGGGCTGGGGCTGGGGCTGGAGTTGGGGCTGAGGCTAAGCCTAGGGCTGGGTCTGGGGCTAGTGCTGGGGCTGGGGCTGGGGCTGGGGCTGGGGCTGGGACTGGGGCTAGGGCTAGGGCTGGGGCTAGGGCTGGGGCTGGGGCTGGGGCTAGGTTTAGGGCTAGGCCCTTAGTTAGGAATAGGGTCAAGGCCTTACTTAAGGACAGTGTCAGGGCAAGGCCTAGGAGGAGCATAAAGGCCTCTATAGGATCAGCATCAGGGGCTGGGGCTGCGGCTGGGGCTGGACTTGGGGCCTTAGTTAGAAATAGTGTCAAGGCCTTAGTTACCACATTGTCAGGGTAAGGCCTACGAGGATCGTAAGGGCCTCCATACGATCAGCATCAGGGGCTAGGGCTGTAGCTAGGGCTGGGACTACGGCTGCGGCTGGGGCTAGGGCTGGGGCTGGGGCTTCGGCTAGGGCTGGAGCTGGGACTAGGGGTCGGGCTAGGGCTGGGGCCTTAGTTAGGAATTGTGTCAAGGCCTTAGTTAGTGTCACTGTCAGGGCCTTAGGTTTAGCATCAGAGCTTTCGTTAGGTATAATGACAGGGCCTGAGTTAGTAGTAGTGTCAAGGCCTGAGTTAAGGACAGTGTCAGGGCAAGGCCGAGGAGGAGCATGTGGGCCTCTGTAGGATCAGCATCAGGGGCTTGGGTTGGGCCTGGGGCTGGGGCTAGGACTGGGGCTAGGGCTAGGGCTGGGGCTAGGGCTGGGGCTGGAGCTGGGGCTAGGTTTAGGACTAGGCCCTTAGGTATAGGGTCAAGGCCTTACTTAAGGACAGTGTCTGGGCAAGGCCTGGAGGAGCACAAAGGCCTCTATAAGATCAGCATCAGGCGATGGGGCTGCGGCTGGGGCTGGACCTGGGGCCTTAGTTAGAAATAGTGTCAAGGCCTTAGTTACCACATTGTCAGGGGAAGGCCTAGGAGGATCGCAAGGGCCTCTATAGGATCAGCATAAGGGGTTGGGGCTGGGGCTGGGGCTGGGATGGGGGTTGGGGCTAGGGGCTAGGGCTGGGACTGCGGCTACGGCTAGGGCTAGGGCTGGGGCTTGGGCTCGGGCTGGGGCTGGGGCTAGGGCTGGGGCTGGGGCTAGGGCTGGGTCTGGGGCTAGTGCTGGGGCTGGGGCTGGGCCTGGGCCTGGGGCTGGGGCTGGGACTGGGGCTAGGGCTAGGGCTGCGGCTAGGGCTGGGGCTAGGTTTAGGGCTAGGGCCTTAGTTAAGAATAGGGTCATGGCCTTACTTAAGGACAGTGTCAGGGCAAGGCCTAGGAGGAGCATAAAGGCCTCTATAGGATCAGCATCAGGGGCTGGGGCTGCGGCTGCGGCTGGACCTGGGGCCTTAGTTAGAAACAGTGTCAAGGCCTTAGTTACCACATTGTCAGGGGAAGGCCTAGGAGGATCATAAGGGCCTCTATAGGATCAGCATCAGGGGATAGGGCTGGGGCTGGGGCTAGGGCTGGGATTGGGGCTAGGGCTGGAGTTGGGGCTAGGGGTCGGGCTAGGGCTGGGGCCTTAGTTAGTGTCACTCTCAGGGCCTTAGTTAGGTTTAGCATCAGAGCTTTCGTTAGGTATAATGACAGGGCCTGAGTTAGTAGTAGTGTCAAGGCCTGAGTTAAGGACAGTGTCAGGGCAAGGCCTAGGAGGAGCATGTGGGCCTCTGTAGGATCAGCATCAGGGGATGGGGTTCGGCCTGGGGCTGGGGCTAGGACTGGGGCTGTGGCTGGGGCTAGGGCTACAGCTAGGCCTGGGGCTGGGACTGGGGCTAGGGCTGGGGCTGGGGCTTGTGCTGGGGCTGCGGCTAGGGCTAGGGCTACGCCCTTAGTTAGGAATAGTGTGAAGGCCTTAGTTAGGGTCACAGTCAGGGCCTTACTTAGGGTTAGCGTCAGAGCCTACGTTAGGTATAATGTCAGGGCATGAGTTAGAAGTAGTGTCAGGGCCTTAGTGAGGGACAGTATCGGGGTCTCGGTTAGGACGAGTGTCAGAGCTTTTTTTATGTATAATGGCAGGGCCAGAGTTAGGAGGACATACAGTCCCTTAGACAGGGACACTGTCAGGGCCTTAGTTAGGGACAGTATCACGGCCTGAGTTATTAGTGGTGTCAAGGCCTGAGTTAAGGACAGTGTCAGGGCAAGGCCTAGGAGGAGCATAAGGGTCTCTGTAGGATCAGCATCAGGGGCTGGGTTTGGGCCTGGGGCTGTGGCTGGGGCTGGGGCTAGGGCTAGGTCTGTGGCTGGGGCTAGGGCTGGGGCTGGGGCTGGGGCTGGGGCTGGAGCTGGGGCTGAGGCTAAGCCTAGGGCTGGGTCTGGGGCTAGTGCTGGGGCTGGGGCTGGGGCTGGGGCTGGGGCTATGGCTAGGGCTGGGGCTAGGGCTGGGGCTGGGGCTGGGGCTGGGGCTGGGGCTAGGTTTAGGGCTAGGCCCTTAGTTAGGAATAGGGTCAAGGCCTTACTTAAGGACAGTGTCAGGGCAAGGCCTAGGAGGAGCATAAAGGCCTCTATAGGATGAGCATCAGGGGCTGGGGTTGGACCTGGGGCTGTGGCTGTGGCTGGGGCTAGGGCTTGGGCTAGGGCTAAGTCTGGGGCTGGGCCTGGGGTTGGGGCTGGAGCTGGGGCTGGAGCTGGGGCTGAGGCTAAGCCTAGGGTTGGGTCTGGGGCTAGTGCTGAGGATGGGGCTGGGGCTGGGGCTGGGGCTGGGGCTGGGGCTGGGGCTAGGGCTAGGCCCTTAGTTAGGAATAGGGTCAAGGCCTTACTTAAGGATAGTGTCAGGGAAAGGCCTACGAGGAGCATAAAGGCCTCTATAGGATTAGCATCAGGGGCTGGGGCTGCGGCTGGGGCTGGACTTGGGGCCTTAGTTAGAAATAGTGTCAAGGCCTTAGTTACCACATTATCAGGGGAAGGCCTACGACGATCGTGAGGGCCTGCATAGGATCAGCATCAGGGGCTAGGCCTGTAGCTAGGGCTGGGACTGCGGCTGCGGCTGGGGCTAGGGCTGGGGCTGGGGCTTCGGCTAGGGCTGGAGCTGGGACTAGGTGTCGGGCTAGGGCTGGGGCCTTAGTTAGGAATAGTGTCAAGGCTTTAGTTAGTGTCACTGTCAGGGCCTTAGTTAGGTTTAGCATCAGAGCTTTCGTTAGGTATAATGACAGGGCCTGAGTTAGTAGTAGTGTCAAGGCCTGAGTTAAGGACAGTGTCAGGGCAAGGCCTAGGAGGAGCATAAGGGCCTCTGTAGGATCAGCATCAGGGGATGGGGTTCGGCCTGGGGCTGGGGCTAGGACTGGGGCTGTGGCTGGGGCTAGGGCTGGGGCTGGGGCTTGTGCTGGGGCTGCGGCTAGGGCTAGGGCAACGCCCTTAGTTAGGAATAGTTTGAAGGCCTTAGTTAGGGTCACAGTCAGGGCCTTACTTAGGGTTAGCGTCAGAGCCTACGTTACGTATAATGTCAGGGCATGAGTTAGAAGTAGTGTCAGGGCCTTAGTGAGGGACAGTATTGGGGCCTCGGTTAGGACGAGCTTCAGAGCTTTTTTTATGTATAATGGCAGGGCCAGAGTTAGGAGGACATCCAGTCCCTTAGACAGGGACACTGTCAGGGCCTTAGTTAGGGACAGTATCACGGCCTGAGTTATTAGTAGTGTCAAGGCCTGAGTTAAGGACAGTGTCAGAGCAAGGCCTAGGAGGAGCATAAGGGCCTCTGTAGGATCAGCATCAGGGGCTGGAGTTGGGCCTGGGGCTGGGGCTGGGGCTAGGGCTAGGTCTGTGGCTGCGGCTAGGGCAGGGGCTGGGGCTGGGGCTAGGGCAGGGGCTAGGGCTGGGGCTGGAGCAGGGGCTGAGGCTAAGCCTAGGGCTGGGTCTGGGGCTAGTGCTGGGGCTGGGCCTGGGGCTGGGGCTAGGACTGGGGCTAGGGCTAGGGCTAGGGCTAGGGCTGGGGCTAGGGCTGGGGCTAGTTTTAGGGCTAGGCCCTTAGTTAGGTATAGGGTCAAGGCCTTAGTTAAGGACAGTGTCAGGGCAAGGCCTAGGAGGAGCACAAAGGCCTCTATAGGATTAGCATCATGGGATGGGGCTGCGGCTGGGGCTGGACCTGGGGCCATTGTTAGAAATAGTGTCAAGGCCTTAGTTACCACATTGTCAGGGGAAGTTCTAGGAGGATCGCAAGGGCCTCTATAGGATCAGCATAAGGGGCTGGGCCTGGGGCTGTGGCTGGGGCCTTAGTGTCACTGTCAGGGCCTTAGTTAGGTTTAGCATCAGAGCTTTCGTTAGGTATAATGACAGGGCCTGAGTTAGTAGTATTGTCAAGGCCTGAGTTAAGGACAGTGTCAGGGCAAGGCCTAGGAGGAGCATAAGGGCCTCTGTAGGATGAGCATCAGGGGCTTGGGTTGGGACTGGGGCTGGGGCTAGGACTGGGGCTAGGGCTGGGGCTGGGGCTGGGGCTAGGTTTAGGGCTAGGCCCTTAGTTAGGTATAGGGTCAAGGCCTTACTTAAGGACAGTGTCAGGGCAAGGCCTAGGAGAAGCACAAAGGCCTCTATAGGATCAGCATCAGGGGATGGGTCTGCGGCTGGGGCTGGACCTGGGGCCTTAGTTAGAAATAGTGTCAAGGCCTTAGTTACCACATTGTCAGGGGAAGGCCTAGGAGAATCGCAAGGGCCTCTATAGGATCAGCATAAGGGGATAGGGCTGGGGCTGGGGCTGGGGCGGGGGTTGGGGCTAGGGGCTAGGGCTGGGACTGCGGCTGCGACTAGGGCTAGGGCTGGGGCTGGGGCTCGGGCTGGGGCTGGGGCTAGGGCTGGGGCTGGGGCTAGGGCAGGGGCTATGGCTGGGGCTGGGGCTAGTGCACGGGCTGGGGCTGTGCCTGGGGCTGGGGCTGGGACTGGGACTGGGGCTAGGGCTGGGGCTGCGGCTAGGGCTGGGGCTAGGTTTAGGGCTAGGGCCTTAGTTAAGAATAGGGTCATGGCCTTACTTAAGGACTGTGTCAGGGCAAGGCCTAGGAGGAGCATAAAGGCCTCTATAGAATCAGCATCATGGGCTGGGGCTGCGGCTGCGGCTGGACCTGGGGCCTTAGTTAGAAATAGTGTCAAGGCCTTAGTTACCACATTGTCAGGGGAAGGCCTAGGAGGATCATAAGGGCCTCTATAGGATCAGCATCAGGGGCTAGGGCTGGGGCTGGGGCTAGGGCTGGGGTTGGGGCTAGGGCTGGAGCTGGGGCTAGGGGTCGGGCTAGGGCTGAGGCCTTAGTTTGTGTCACTGTCAGGGCCTTAGTTAGGTTTAGCATCAGAGCTTTCGTTAGGTATAATGACAGGGCCTGAGTTAGTAGTAGTGTCAAGGCCTGAGTTAAGGACAGTGTCAGGGCAAGGGCTAGGAGGAGCATGTGGGCCTCTGTAGGATCAGCATCAGGGGCTTGGGTTGGGACTGGGGCTGGGGCTAGGACTGGGGCTGGGGCTGGGGCTAGGGCTACAGCTGGGCCTGGGGCTGGGGCTGGGGCTAGGGCTGGGGCTGGGGCTTGTGCTGGGGCTGCGGCTAGGGCTAGGGCTACGCCCTTAGTTAGGAATAGTGTGAAGGCCTTAGTTGGAGTCACAGTCAGGGCCTTACTTAGGGTTAGCGTCAGAGCCTACGTTAGGTATAATGTCAGGCCATGAGTTAGAAGTAGTGTCAGGGCCTTAGTGAGGGACAGTATCGGGGCCTCGGTTAGGACGAGCGTCAGAGCTTTTTTTATGTATAATGGCAGGGCCAGAGTTAGGAGGACATACAGTCCCTTAGACAGGGACACTGTCAGGGCCTTAGTTAGGGACAGTATCACGGCCTGAGTTATTAGTAGTGTCAAGGCCTGAGTTAAGGACAGTGTCAGGGCAAGGCCTAGGAGGAGCATAAGGGCCTCTGTAGGATCAGCATCAGGGGCTGGGGTTGGGCCTGGGGCTGTGGCTGGGGCTGGGGCTAGGGCTAGGTCTGTGGCTGGGGCTAGGGATGGGGCTGGGGCTGGAGCTGGGGCTGAGGCTAAGCCTAGGGCTGGGTCTGGGGCTAGTGCTGGGGCTGGGGCTGGGGCTGGGGCTGGGGCTGAGACTGGGGCTAGGGCTAGAGCTAGGGCTGGGGCTGGGGCTGGGGCTAGGTTTAGGGCTAGGCCCTTAGTTAGGAATAGGGTCAAGGCCTTACTTAAGGACAGTGTCAGGGCAAGGCCTAGGAGGAGCATAAAGGCCTCTATAGGATCAGCATCAGGGGCTGGGGCTGCGGCTGGGGCTGGACTTGGGGCCTTAGTTAGAAATAGTGTCAAGGCCTTAGTTACCACATTGTCAGGGGAAGGCCTACAAGGATCGTAAGGGCCTCCATACGATCAGCATCAGGGGCTAGGGCTGTAGCTAGGGCTGGGACTGCGGCTGCGGCTGGGGCTAGGGCTGGGGCTGGGGCTTCGGCTAGGGCTGGAGCTGGGACTAGGGGTCGGGCTAGGGCTGGGGCCTTAGTTAGGAATTGTGTCAAGGCCTTAGTTAGTGTCACTGTCAGGACCTTAGGTTTAGCATCAGAGCTTTCGTTAGGTATAATGACAGGGCCTGAGTTAGTAGTAGTGTCAAGGCCTGAGTTAAGGACAGTGTCAGGGCAAGGCCTAGGAGGAGCATGTGGGCCTCTGTAGGATCAGCATCAGGGGCTTCTGTTGGGCCTGGGGCTGGGGCTAGGACTGGGGCTAGGGCTAGGGCTGGGGCTAGGGCTGGGGCTGGAGCTGGGGCTAGGTTTAGGGCTAGGCCCTTAGGTATAGGGTCAAGGCCTTACTTAAGGACAGTGTCAGGGCAAGGCCTGGAGGAGCACAAAGGCCTCTATAAGATCAGCATCAGGCGATGGGGCTGCGGCTGGGGCTGGACCTGGGGCCTTACTTAGAAATAGTGTCAAGGCCTTAGTTACCACATTGTCAGGGGAAGGCCTAGGAGGATCGCAAGGGCCTCTATAGGATCAGCATAAGGGGTTGGGGCTGGGGCTGGGGCTGGGATGGGGGTTGGGGCTAGGGGCTAGGGCTGGGGCTGGGGCTGGGGCTGGAGCTGGGGCTGAGGCTAAGCCTAGGGCTCGGTCTGGGGCTAGTGCTGGGGCTGGGGCTGGGGCTGGGGCTGGGGCTGGGACTGGGGCTAGGGCTAGGGCTGGGGCTAGGGCTGGGGCTGGGGCTGGGGCTAGGTTTAGGGCTAGGCCCTTAGTTAGGAATAGGGTCAAGGCCTTACTTAAGGACAGTGTCAGGGCAAGGCCTAGGAGGAGCATAAAGGCCTCTATAGGATCAGCATCAGGGGCTGGGGCTGCGGCTGCGGCTGGACTTGGGGCCGTAGTTAGAAATAGTGTCAAGGCCTTAGTTACCACATTGTCAGGGGAAGGCCTAGGAGGATCGCAAGGGCCTCTATAGGATCAGCATAAGGGGATGGGTCTGCGGCTGGGGCTGGGACGGGGGTTGGGGCTAGGGGCTAGGGCTGGGACTGTGGCTGCGTCTAGGGCTAGGGCTGGGGCTTGGGCTCGGGCTGGGTCTCGGGCTGGGGCTGGGGCTGGGGCTAGGGCTGGGGCTATGGCTGGGGCTGGGGCTAGTGCACGGGCTGGGGCTGGGCCTGGGGCTGGGGCTGGGGCTGGGACTGGGGCTAGGGCTAGGGCTGCGGCTAGGGCTGGGGCTAGGTTTAGGGCTAGGGCCTTAGTTAAGAATAGGGTCATGGCCTTACTTAAGGACTGTGTCAGGGCAAGGCCTAGGAGGAGCATAAAGGCCTCTATGGGATCAGCATCAGGGGCTGGGGCTGCGGCTGCGGCTGGAACTGGCGCCTTAGTTAGAAATAGTGTCAAGGCCTTAGTTACCACATTGTCAGGGGAAGGCCTAGGAGGATCATAAGGGCCTCTATAGGATCAGCATCAGGGGCTAGGGCTGGGGCTGGGGCTAGGGCTGGGGTTGGGGCTAGGGCTGGAGCTGGGGCTAGGAGTCGGGCTAGGGCTGGGGCCTTAGTTAGTGTCACTGTCAGGGCCTTAGTTAGGTTTAGCATCAGAGCTTTCGTTAGGTATAATGACAGGGCCTGAGTTAGTAGTATTGTCAAGGCCTGAGTTAAGGACAGTGTCAGGGCAAGGCCTAGGAGGAGCATAAGGGCCTCTGTAGGATCAGCATCAGGGGCTTGGGTTGGGACTGGGGCTGGGGCTAGGACTGGGGTAGGGCTGGGGCTGGGGCTGGGGCTAGGTTTAGGGCTAGGCCCTTAGTTAGGTATAGGGTCAAGGCCTTACTTAAGGACAGTGTCAGGGCAAGGCCTAAGAGAAGCACAAAGGCCTCTATAGGATCAGCATCAGGGGATGGGTCTGCGGCTGGGGCTGGACCTGGGGCCTTAGTTAGAAATAGTGTCAAGGCCTTAGTTACCACATTGTCAGGGGAAGGCCTAGGAGAATCGCAAGGGCCTCTATAGGATCAGCATAAGGGGATAGGGCTGGGGCTGGGGCTGGGACTGCGGCTGCGGCTGGGGCTAGGGCTGGGGCTGGGGCTTCGGCTAGGGCTGGAGCTGGGACTAGGGGTCGGGCTAGGGCTGGGGCCTTAGTTAGGAATTGTGTCAAGGCCTTAGTTAGTGTCACTGTCAGGACCTTAGGTTTAGCATCAGAGCTTTCGTTAGGTATAATGACAGGGCCTGAGTTAGTAGTAGTGTCAAGGCCTGAGTTAAGGACAGTGTCAGGGCAAGGCCTAGGAGGAGCATGTGGGCCTCTGTAGGATCAGCATCAGGGGCTTCTGTTGGGCCTGGGGCTGGGGCTAGGACTGGGGCTAGGGCTAGGGCTGGGGCTAGGGCTGGGGCTGGAGCTGGGGCTAGGTTTAGGGCTAGGCCCTTAGGTATAGGGTCAAGGCCTTACTTAAGGACAGTGTCAGGGCAAGGCCTGGAGGAGCACAAAGGCCTCTATAAGATCAGCATCAGGCGATGGGGCTGCGGCTGGGGCTGGACCTGGGGCCTTACTTAGAAATAGTGTCAAGGCCTTAGTTACCACATTGTCAGGGGAAGGCCTAGGAGAATCGCAAGGGCCTCTATAGGATCAGCATAAGGGGATAGGGCTGGGGCTGGGGCTGGGACTGCGGCTGCGGCTGGGGCTAGGGCTGGGGCTGGGGCTTCGGCTAGGGCTGGAGCTGGGACTAGGGGTCGGGCTAGGGCTGGGGCCTTAGTTAGGAATTGTGTCAAGGCCTTAGTTAGTGTCACTGTCAGGACCTTAGGTTTAGCATCAGAGCTTTCGTTAGGTATAATGACAGGGCCTGAGTTAGTAGTAGTGTCAAGGTCTGAGTTAAGGACAGTGTCAGGGCAAGGCCTAGGAGGAGCATGTGGGCCTCTGTAGGATCAGCATCAGGGGCTTCTGTTGGGCCTGGGGCTGGGGCTAGGACTGGGGCTAGGGCTAGGGCTGGGGCTAGGGCTGGGGCTGGAGCTGGGGCTAGGTTTAGGGCTAGGCCCTTAGGTATAGGGTCAAGGCCTTACTTAAGGACAGTGTCAGGGCAAGGCCTGGAGGAGCACAAAGGCCTCTATAAGATCAGCATCAGGCGATGGGGCTGCGGCTGGGGCTGGACCTGGGGCCTTACTTAGAAATAGTGTCAAGGCCTTAGTTACCACATTGTCAGGGGAAGGCCTAGGAGGATCGCAAGGGCCTCTATAGGATCAGCATAAGGGGTTGGGGCTGGGGCTGGGGCTGGGATGGGGGTTGGGGCTAGGGGCTAGGGCTGGGGCTGGGGCTGGGGCTGGAGCTGGGGCTGAGGCTAAGCCTAGGGCTCGGTCTGGGGCTAGTGCTGGGGCTGGGGCTGGGGCTGGGGCTGGGGCTGGGACTGGGGCTAGGGCTAGGGCTGGGGCTAGGGCTGGGGCTGGGGCTGGGGCTAGGTTTAGGGCTAGGCCCTTAGTTAGGAATAGGGTCAAGGCCTTACTTAAGGACAGTGTCAGGGCAAGGCCTAGGAGGAGCATAAAGGCCTCTATAGGATCAGCATCAGGGGCTGGGGCTGCGGCTGCGGCTGGACTTGGGGCCGTAGTTAGAAATAGTGTCAAGGCCTTAGTTACCACATTGTCAGGGGAAGGCCTAGGAGGATCGCAAGGGCCTCTATAGGATCAGCATAAGGGGATGGGTCTGCGGCTGGGGCTGGGACGGGGGTTGGGGCTAGGGGCTAGGGCTGGGACTGTGGCTGCGTCTAGGGCTAGGGCTGGGGCTTGGGCTCGGGCTGGGGCTCGGGCTGGGGCTGGGGCTGGGGCTAGGGCTGGGGCTATGGCTGGGGCTGGGGCTAGTGCACGGGCTGGGGCTGGGCCTGGGGCTGGGGCTGGGGCTGGGACTGGGGCTAGGGCTAGGGCTGCGGCTAGGGCTGGGGCTAGGTTTAGGGCTAGGGCCTTAGTTAAGAATAGGGTCGGGCCTCCCTGGTGGCGCAGTGGTTGAGAGTCCGCCTGCCGATGCAGGGGATACGGGTTCGTGCCCCGGTCTGGGAGGATCCCATATGCCGCGGAGCGGCTGGGCCCGTGAGCCATGGCCGCTGGGCCTGCGCATCCGGAGCCTGTGCTCCGCAACGGGAGAGGCCACAACAGTGAGAGGCCCGCATACCACAAAAAGAAAAAAAAAAAAAAAAAAAAAAAAAGAATAGGGTCATGGCCTTACTTAAGGACTGTGTCAGGGCAAGGCCTAGGAGGAGCATAAAGGCCTCTATGGGATCAGCATCAGGGGCTGGGGCTGCGGCTGCGGCTGGAACTGGCGCCTTAGTTAGAAATAGTGTCAAGGCCTTAGTTACCACATTGTCAGGGGAAGGCCTAGGAGGATCATAAGGGCCTCTATAGGATCAGCATCAGGGGCTAGGGCTGGGGCTGGGGCTAGGGCTGGGGTTGGGGCTAGGGCTGGAGCTGGGGCTAGGAGTCGGGCTAGGGCTGGGGCCTTAGTTAGTGTCACTGTCAGGGCCTTAGTTAGGTTTAGCATCAGAGCTTTCGTTAGGTATAATGACAGGGCCTGAGTTAGTAGTATTGTCAAGGCCTGAGTTAAGGACAGTGTCAGGGCAAGGCCTAGGAGGAGCATAAGGGCCTCTGTAGGATCAGCATCAGGGGCTTGGGTTGGGACTGGGGCTGGGGCTAGGACTGGGGTAGGGCTGGGGCTGGGGCTGGGGCTAGGTTTAGGGCTAGGCCCTTAGTTAGGTATAGGGTCAAGGCCTTACTTAAGGACAGTGTCAGGGCAAGGCCTAAGAGAAGCACAAAGGCCTCTATAGGATCAGCATCAGGGGATGGGTCTGCGGCTGGGGCTGGACCTGGGGCCTTAGTTAGAAATAGTGTCAAGGCCTTAGTTACCACATTGTCAGGGGAAGGCCTAGGAGAATCGCAAGGGCCTCTATAGGATCAGCATAAGGGGATAGGGCTGGGGCTGGGGCTGGGACTGCGGCTGCGGCTGGGGCTAGGGCTGGGGCTGGGGCTTCGGCTAGGGCTGGAGCTGGGACTAGGAGTCGGGCTAGGGCTGGGGCCTTAGTTAGGAATTGTGTCAAGGCCTTAGTTAGTGTCACTGTCAGGACCTTAGGTTTAGCATCAGAGCTTTCGTTAGGTATAATGACAGGGCCTGAGTTAGTAGTAGTGTCAAGGCCTGAGTTAAGGACAGTGTCAGGGCAAGGCCTAGGAGGAGCATGTGGGCCTCTGTAGGATCAGCATCAGGGGCTTCTGTTGGGCCTGGGGCTGGGGCTAGGACTGGGGCTAGGGCTAGGGCTGGGGCTAGGGCTGGGGCTGGAGCTGGGGCTAGGTTTAGGGCTAGGCCCTTAGGTATAGGGTCAAGGCCTTACTTAAGGACAGTGTCAGGGCAAGGCCTGGAGGAGCACAAAGGCCTCTATAAGATCAGCATCAGGCGATGGGGCTGCGGCTGGGGCTGGACCTGGGGCCTTAGTTAGAAATAGTGTCAAGGCCTTAGTTACCACATTGTCAGGGGAAGGCCTAGGAGGATCACAAGGGCCTCTATAGGATCAGCATAAGGGGTTGGGGCTGGGGCTGGGGCTGGGATGGGGGTTGGGGCTAGGGGCTAGGGCTGGGACTGCGGCTACGGCTAGGGCTAGGACTGGGGCTTGGGCTCGGGCTGGGGCTGGGGCTAGGGCTGGGGCTGGGGCTCGGGCTGGGTCTGGGGCTAGTGCTGGGGCTGGGGCTGGGGCTGGGCCTGGGCCTGGGGCTGGGGCTGGGACTGGGGCTAGGGCTAGGGCTGCGGCTAGGGCTGGGGCTAGGTTTAGGGCTAGGGCCTTAGTTAAGAATAGGGTCATGGCCTTACTTAAGGACAGTGTCAGGGCAAGGCCTAGGAGGAGCATAAAGGCCTCTATAGGATCAGCATCAGGGGCTGGGGCTGCGGCTGCGGCTGGACCTGGGGCCTTAGTTAGAAACAGTGTCAAGGCCTTAGTTACCACATTGTCAGGGGAAGGCCTAGGAGGATCATAAGGGCCTCTATAGGATCAGCATCAGGGGCTAGGCCTGGGGCTGGGGCTAGGGCTGGCGTTGGGGCTAGGGCTGGAGCTGGAGCCTTAGTTAGAAGCCTTACTTACCACATTATCAGGGGAAGGCCTAGGAGGATCGCAAGGGCCTCTAAAGGATCAGCATAAGGGGCTAGGCCTGGGGCTGGGGCTAAGGCGGTGGTTGGGGCTAGGTCTGGGACTGCGGCTGCGGCTAGGGATAGGGCTGGGGCTGGGGCTCGGGCTGCGGCTGGGGCTAGGGCTGGGGCTGGGGCTAGTGCTGTGGCTGGGGCTGGGCCTGGGGCTGGGGCTGGGGCTGGGGCTGGGGCTAGAGCTGCGGCTAGGGCTGTGGCTGCGGCTCTGGCTGGGGCTAGGTTTAGGGCTAGGGCCTTAGTTAGGAATAGGGTCAAGGCCTTACTTAAGGACTGTGTCAGGGCAAGGCCTAGGAGGAGCGTAAAGGCCTCTATAGGATCAGCATCAGGGGCTAGGGATGCGGCTGGGGTTGGACCTGGGGCCTTAGTTAGAAATAGTGTCAAGGCCTTAGTTACCACATTGTCAGGGGAAGGCCTAGGAGGATCATAAGGGCCTCTATAGGATCAGCATCAGGGGCTAGGCCTGGGGCTGGGGCTAGGGCTGGGGTTGGGGCTAGGGCTGGAGCTGGGGCTAGGGGTCGGGCTAGGGCTGGGGCCTTAGTTAGTGTCACTGTCAGGGCCTTAGTTAGGTTTAGCATCAGAGCTTTCGTTAGGTATAATGACAGGGCCTGAGTTAGTAGTAGTGTCAAGGCCTGAGTTAAGGACAGTGTCAGGGCAAGGCCTAGGAGGAGCATAAGGGCCTCTGTAGCATCAGCATCAGGGGATGGGGTTCGGCCTGGGGCTGGGGCTAGGACTGGGGCTGTGGCTGGGGCTAGGGCTGGGGCTGGGGCTTGTGCTGGGGCTGCGGCTAGGGCTAGGGCAACGCCCTTAGTTAGGAATAGTTTGAAGGCCTTAGTTAGGGTCACAGTCAGGGCCTTACTTAGGGTTAGCGTCAGAGCCTACGTTACGTATAATGTCAGGGCATGAGTTAGAAGTAGTGTCAGGGCCTTAGTGAGGGACAGTATCGGGGCCTCGGTTAGGACGAGCTTCAGAACTTTTTTTATGTATAATGGCAGGGCCAGAGTTAGGAGGACATCCAGTCCCTTAGACAGGGACACTGTCAGGGCCTTAGTTAGGGACAGTATCACGGCCTGAGTTATTAGTAGTGTCAAGGCCTGAGTTAAGGACAGTGTCAGAGCAAGGCCTAGGAGGAGCATAAGGGCCTCTGTAGGATCAGCATCAGGGGCTGGAGTTGGGCCTGGGGCTGGGGCTGGGGCTAGGGCTAGGTCTGTGGCTGCGGCTAGGGCAGGGGCTGGGGCTGGGGCTAGGGCAGGGGCTAGGGCTGGGGCTGGAGCAGGGGCTGAGGCTAAGCCTAGGGCTGGGTCTGGGGCTAGTGCTGGGGCTGGGCCTGGGGCTGGGGCTAGGACTGGGGCTAGGGCTGGGGCTAGGTTTAGGGCTAGGCCCTTAGTTAGGTATAGGGTCAAGGCCTTAGTTAAGGACAGTGTCAGGGCAAGGCCTAGGAGGAGCACAAAGGCCTCTATAGGATTAGCATCATGGGATGGGGCTTCGGCTGGGGCTGGACCTGGGGCCATTGTTAGAAATAGTGTCAAGGCCTTAGTTACCACATTGTCAGGGGAAGTTCTAGGAGAATCGCAAGGGCCTCTATAGGATCAGCATAAAGGGCTGGGGCTGGGGCGGGGGCGGGGGTTGGGGCTAGGGCTGGGACTGCGGCTGCGGCTAGGGATAGGGCTGGGGCTGGGGCTTGGGCTAGTGCTGAGGCTGGGGCTGGGGCTGGGGTGGGGGTGGGGCTGGTGCTGGGGCTAGGGCTAGGGCTGCAACTAGGGCTGAGGCTGGGGCTGGGGTGGGGCTAGGTTTAGGGCTAGGCCCTTAGTTAGGTATAGGGTCAAGGCCTTACTTAAGGACAGTGTCACGGCAAGGCCTAGGAGGAGCATAAAGGCCTCTATAGGATCAGCATCAGGGGCTGGGGCTGCGGCTGGGGCTGGACTTGGGGCCTTAGTTAGAAATAGTGTCAAGGCCTTAGTTACCACATTGTCAGGGGAAGGCCTACGAGGATCGTAAGGGCCTCCATACGATCAGCATCAGGGGCTAGGGCTGTAGCTAGGGCTGGGACTGCGGCTGCGGCTGGGGCTAGGGCTGGGGCTGGGGCTTCGGCTAGGGCCGGAGCTGGGACTAGGGGTCGGGCTAGGGCTGGGGCCTTAGTTAGGAATAGTGTCAAGGCCTTAGTTAGTGTCACTGTCAGGGCCTTAGGTTTAGCATCAGAGCTTTCGTTAGGTAAAATGACAGGGCCTTAGTTAGTAGTAGTGTCAATGCCTGAGTTAAGGAGAGTGTCAGGGCAAGGCCTAGGAGGAGCATAAGGGCCTCTGTAGGATCAGCATCAGGGGCTTGGGTTGGGCCTGGGGCTGGGGCTAGGACTGGGGCTAGGGCTATGGCTGGGGCTAGGGCTGGGGCTGGAGCTGGGGCTAGGTTTAGGGCTAGGCCCTTAGGTATAGGGTCAAGGCCTTACTTAAGGACAGTGTCAGGGCAAGGCCTGGAGGAGCACAAAGGCCTCTATAAGATCAGCATCAGGCGATGGGGCTGCGGCTGGGGCTGGACCTGGGGCCTTACTTAGAAATAGTGTCAAGGCCTTAGTTACCACATTGTCAGGGGAAGGCCTAGGAGGATCGCAAGGGCCTCTATAGGATCAGCATAAGGGGCTAGGCCTGGGGTTGGGGCTGGGGCTGGGGCGGGGGTTGGGGCTAGGGCTGGGACTGCGGCTGCGGCTAGGTGTAGGGCTGGGGCTGGGGCTGGGCCTTCGGCTTGGGCTGGGGCTGGGGCTAGGGCTGGATCTGGGTCTAGTGCTGTGGCTGGGGCTGGGGCTGGGGATGGGACTGGGCTGCGGATGGGGATGGGGCTTCGGCTTGGGCTGGGGCTGGGGCTAGGGCTGGATCTGGGTGTAGTGCTGTGGCTCTGGCTGGGGCTGGGGATGGGACTGGGCTGGGGCTGGGGATGGGGCTGGGGCTGGGGCTAGAGCTGGGGCTGGGGCTAGGGCTTGGTCTGGGGCTAGTGCTGGGGCTGGGGCTGGGGCTGGGGCTGTGACTGGGGCTGGGGCTAGGGCTGGGGCTAGGGCTGGGGCAGGGGCTAGGTTTAGGGCTAGGGCCTTAGTTAGGAATAGGGTCAAGGCCTTACTTAAGGACTGTGTCAGGGCAAGGCCTAGGAGGAGCATAAAGGCCTCTATAGGATCAGCATCAGGGGCTGTGGCTGCAGCTGGGGCTGGACCTGGGGCCTTAGTTAGAAATAGTGTCAAGGCCTTAGTTACCACATTGTCAGGGCAAGGCCTAGGAGGAGCATAAGGGCCTCTGTAGGATCAGCATCAGGGGCTTGGGTTGGGACTGGGGCTGGGTCTACGACTGGGGCTAGGGCTAAGGCTGGGGTTGGGGCTGGGGCTGGGGCTGGGCCTAGGTTTTCGGCTAGGCCCTTAGTTAGGTATAGGGTCAAGGCCTTACTTAAGGACAGTGTCAGGGCAAGGCCTAGGAGGATCATAAGGGCCTCTATAGGATCAGCATCAGGGGCTAGGGCTGGGGCTGGGGCTAGGGCTGGAGCTGGGGCTAGGGGTCGGGCTAGGGCTGGGGCCTTAGTTAGTGTCACTGTCAGGGCCTTAGTTAGGTTTAGCATCAGAGCTTTCGTTAGGTATAATGACAGGGCCTGAGTTAGTAGTAGTGTCAAGGCCTGAGTTAAGGACAGTGTCAGGGCAAGGCCTAGGAGGAGCATAAGGGCCTCTGTAGGATCAGCATCAGGGGCTGGGGCTGGGACCGGGGCTGGCGCAGGTACTGGCGATGGGGATGGGGCTGGGGCTCCGGTTGGGGCTCGGGCTGGGGCTCGGTCTTGGGCTGAGGCTGGGGCTCGGGTTGGGGCTGGGGCTGGGGCTCGGACTGCGGCTGGGGCTGGGACTGGGGCTGGGACTGTGACTGGGGTTGGGTCTAAGGCTAGGCCCGTAGTTAGGAATACTATCAAGCCCTTTGTTAGGGTCACTGTCAGGGCCTTAGTTAGGGTTAGCATCAGAGCCTACGTTAGGTATAATGTCAGGACTGAGTTAGAAGTAGTGTCAGGGCCTTAGTTAAACACACTGTCAGGGTAAGGCCTTGGAGGAGCAAAAGGCCCTCTGTAGGATCAGCATCAGGGGCTGGGTCTAGGGCTGGGGATTGGGATGGGGCTCGGCATGGGGCTGGGGTCGCAGCTGGGGCTGCGGATAGGGCTGGGGTAGGGCCTGGGGCTTGGGCTAGTGCTGGGTCTTGGGCTGGGGCTGGAGCTGCGGCTAGGTCTAGGGCCATAGTTAGGAATAGTGTCAAGGCCTTAGTTAGCATCACTGTCAGGGCCTTTGTTAGGGTTGGTATCAGAGCCTTCGTTAGGTATAATTCACGGCCTGAGTTAGAAGTAGTGTCAGGGCCTTAATGAGGGACAGTGTCAGGGCCTTGGTTAGGAGGACCGTCAGAGCCTTTTTTATGTATAATGGCAGGTCCAGAGTTAGGAGGAGAGTCGGGCCCTTAGTTAGGGACACTGTCAGGGCCTTACTTAGGGACAGTATCACGGCCTGAGTTAGTAGTAGTGTCAAGGCCTTAGTAAAGGACAGTGTCAGGGCAAGGCCTAGGAGGCGCATAAGGGCCTCTGTAGGATCAGGCTGGGGTTGGGGCTGGGGCTAGTGCTGGGGCTAGGACTAGGGCTAGGGCTAGGCCCTTAGTTAGGAATAGTGTCAAGGCTTTAGTTAGGGGCACTTTCAGAGCGTTAATTAGGGTTAGCATCAGAACCTTCGTTAGGTATAATATCAGGGCCTGAGTTAGAAGCAGTGTCAGGGCCTTAGTGAGGGACAGTGTCAGGGCCTTATTTAGGACGAGTGCCAGAGAATTTTTTATGTATAATGGCAGGGCCAGAGTTAGGAGGAGAGTCAGGCCCTTAGTTACGGACACTGTCAGGGCCTTAGTTAGGGACAGTATCACAGCCTGACTTAGTAGTAACGTCAAGGCCTTACTTAAGGACAGTGTCAGGGCGAGGCCGAGGAGCAGCATAACGGCCTCTGTAGGATCAGGGGCTGGGGCTAGGGCTTGGGCAACGGCCTTAGTTAGGAATAGTGACAAGGCCTTAGTTAAGGACAGTGTCAGGGCAAGACCTAGGAAGAGCATAAAGGCCTCTGTAGGATCAGCATCAGGGCCTGGGGCTGAGGCTGGGGCTGGGGCTAAGGCAAGGCCCTTAGTTAGGAATAGTATCAAGGCTTTACTTAGGGTCACTGTCAGGGCGTTAGTTAGGGTTAGCATCAGAGCCTTCGTTAGGTATAATGTCAGGCCTGAGTTAGAAGTAGTATCAGGGCCTTAGTGAGGGAGTGTGAGGGCCTTGGTTAGGATGAGCGTCAGAGCTTTTTTTAAGTAAAATGACAGAGCCAGAGTTAGGAGGACAGTCAGGCCCTTAGGGACACTGTCAGGGCCTTACTTAGGGACAATATTACGGCCTGAGTTACTAGTAGTGTCAGGGCCATAGTTAAGGACAGTGTGAGAGCAAGGCCTAGGAGGAGAATAAGGGCCTCTGTTATATCAGCATCAGGGGCAGGAGTTGGGGCTGGGGCTGGCTTTGGGGCTGGGGCTGGGGCTACGTCTGGGGCTGGGGATGGGGCTGGCGCTAGGGCTAGGGCTAGGACCAGGACTAGGTCCTTAGTTAGGAATAGTGTCAAGGCCTTAGTTAGTGTCAGTGTCAGGGCCTTAATTACGGTTAGCATCAGAGCCTTCGTTAGGTATAATTTCAGGGCCTGAGTTAGAAGTAGTGTCAGGGCCTTAGTGAGGGACAGTGTCAGGGCCTTGGTTAGGACGAGCGACAGAGCCTTTTTTATGTATAATGGCAGGGCCAGAGTGGGGAGGATAGTCAGGCTCTTAGTTAGGCACACTGTCAGGGCCTTAGTTAGGGACAATATTACTGCCTTAGTAGTAGTGTCAAGGCCTTAGTTAAGGACAGTGTCAGGGCAAGGCCTAGGAGGAGCATAAGGGTCTCTGTAGGATCAGCATCAGGGGCTGCGGATGGAGCTGGGGCTCGAGCTGGGGCTAGGGCTTGGGCTGGGGCTGGGGCTGGTACTGGGGCTAGGGATGCGGCTAGGGCTGGGGCTGGGCCTGTGGCTAGGTCTAGGACTAGGGCCTTAGTTAGGTAAAGTCTCAAGGCCTTAATTTGCGTCACTGTCAGGGCCTTAGTTAGGGTTAGCATCAGAGCCTTCGTTAGGTATAATGTCACGGCCTGAGTTAGAAGTAGTGTCAGGACCTTAGTGAGGGACAGTGTCTTGGCCTTGGTTAGGACGAGTGTCAGAGCCTTTGTTATGTATAATGGCAGGTCCAGTATTAGGAGGAGATTCAGGCCCTTAGTTAGGGACACTGTCAGGGCCTTAGTTACGGACAGTATCACGGCCTGAGTTAGTAGTAATGTCAAGGCCTTAGTTAAGGACAGTGTCACGGCAAGACCTAGGAGGAGCATAATGGCCTCTGTAGGTTCAGCAATTGGGGCAGGGTCAGGGGCTGGCTCTGGGACTGTGGCTGGGGTTAGGGTTGGGGCTGGGGATAGTGATGGGGCTAGGGCTGGTGCTGGGGCTCGGGCTGGGGCTATGGCTGGGGCTGGGGCTGGGGCTGGGGCTGGGGCTAGGGATGGGGCTAGGGCTGTGACAGGGGCTGGGGCTAGGGCTAGGGCTAGGACTAGGCCCTTAGTTAGGAATAGTCTCAAGGCCTTAGTTAGGGTCACTTTCAGGGCGTTCATTAGGGTTAGCAACAGAGCCTTCATTAGGTGTAATGTCAGGGCCTGAGGTAGAAGTAGTGTCAGGGCATTGGTGACAGACAGTGTGAGGGCCTTGTTAGGATGAGCGTCAGAGCCTTTTTTATGTAAAATGGCAGAGCTACAGTTAGAAGGAGAGTCAGGCCCTTAATTAGGGACACTGTCAGGGCCTTAGTTAGGGACAATATTACGGCCTCAGTTATTAGTAATGTCAATGCCTTACTTAAGGACAGTGTCAGGGCAAGGCCTAGGAAGAGGATAAGTGCCTCTGTAGGATCAGCATCAGGGGCAGGGTTTGGGGCAGGGGCTTGGGCTGGGGCTTGAGCTAGGGCTAGGGCTAGGGCTAGGACCTTAGTTAGAAATAGGGTCAAGGCCTTAGTTTGGGTCACTGTCAGGGCCTTAGTTAGGGTTAGCATCAGAGCCTTCGTTACGTATAATGTCACGGCCTGAGTTAGAAGTAGTGTCAGGGCCTTAGTGAGGGACAGTGTCTGGGCCTTGGTTAGGAGGAGCGTCAGAGCCTTTGTTATGTATAATGGCAGGTCCAGAGTTAGGAGGACACTCAGGCCCTTAGTTAGGGACACTGTCAGGGCCTTAGTTACGGACAGTATCACGGCATGAGTTAGTAGTAGTGTCAAGGCCTTAGTTAAGGACAGTGTCACGGCAAGACCTAGGAGGAGCATAAGGCCCTCTGTATGATGAGCATCTGGGGCAAGGGCTGGGCCTGGCTCTGCGGCTGCGGCTGGGGCTAGGGCTGGGGCTGGGGATAGTGATGGGGCTAGGGCTGGGGCTGGGGCTGGGGCTGGGGCTGGGGCTGGGGCTGGGGCTGGGACTGGGGCTGGGGCTGGGGCTGGGGCTAGGGCTAGGGCTGCGGCTGGGGCTGGGGCTGGGGCTAGGGCTAGGGCTGCGGCTGGGGCTGGGGCTGGGGCTAGGGCTAGGGATGGGGCTAGGGATGGGGCTGGGGCTAGGGCTAGGGCCATACTTAGAAATAGTGTCAAGGCCTTAGTTAGCGTCACTGTCAGGGCCTTAGTTAGGGTTGGCATCAGAGACTTCGTTGGGTATAATGTCAGGGCTTGAATTACAAGTAGTGTCAGGGCCTTGGTTAGGATGAGCTTCATAGCCTTTTTTATGTATAATGGCAGGGAAAGTATTAAGAGAAGAGTCAGACCCTTAGTTAGGGACACTGTCAGGGCCTTAGTTAGGGACAGTATCACAGCCTGACTTAGTAGTAATGTCAAGGCCTCACTTAAGGACAGTGTCAGGGCCAGGCCTAGTAGGAGCATAAGGGCCTCTGTAAGATCAGGGGCTAGGGCTAGGGCTAGGGCTCTGGCCTTCGTTAGGTATAGTGACAAGGCCTTAGTTAAGGACACTGTCAAGGCAAGACCTAGGAGGAGCATAAAGGCCTCTGTAGGATCAGCATCCGGGCCTGGGGCTGGGGCAGGGGCTGAGGCTAGGGCTGGGGCTAGGGCTAAGGCTAGGCCCTTAGTTAGGAATAGTGCCAAGGCCTTACTTAGGGTCACTGTCAGAGTTTTAGTTAGCGTTACCATCAGAGCCTTCATTAGGTATAATGTCAGGCCTGAGTTAGGAGTAGTGTCATGGCCTTAGTGAGGGAGTGTGAGGGCCTTGGTTAGGACGAGCGTCAGAGTCCTTTTTATGTAAAATGTCAGAGCCAGATTTAGGAGGAGAGTCAGGCCCTTAGTTAGGGAAAATATTACGGCCTGAGTTAGTAGTAGTGTCAAGGCTTTAGTTAAGGACAGGGTCAGGGCAAGGCCTAGGAGGAGCATAAGGGCCTCTGTAGGATCAGCATCAGGGTATGCGGCTGGGGCTGGGTCTCGGGTTGGGTCTGGGGCTGGGGCTCGGGTTGGGGCTAGGGCTAAGGCTGGGGCTGGGGCTAGGCCCTTAGTTAGGAATGTCTCAAGGCCTTACTTAGTGTCACTGTCATTGCCTTAGTTATGGTTAGCATCAGAGCCTTCGTTAGGTATAATGTCACGGCCTGAGTTAGAAGTAGTGTCAGGGCCTTAGTGAGGGACAGTGTCAGGGCCTTTGTTAGGATGAGTGTCATAGCCTTTTTTATGTATAATGGCAGGGCCAGAGTTAGGAGGAGAGTCAGGCCCTTAGTTAGGGACACTGTCAGGGCCTTACTTAGGGACAGTATCACGGCCTGAGTTAGTAGTAATGTCAAGGCCTTAGTTAAGAACACTGTCAAAGCCTTACTTTCAACTAGCTTCAGAGCTTTTGTTCGGTAACATGTCAGGGCCTGATTTAGGAGTAGTGTCAAGGCCTTAAATAGGGTCAGTGTGAGGAGCTTAGTTAGGAGTACTATCAAGGCCTTACTTAGGATTAGTGTCAGAGACTTAGTTAGGATTAGCATCAGAGCCTTCATTAGGTATCGTGTCAGCGCCTGAGCTTGGAGTAGTGTCAGGGCCTTAGTTAGGGACAGTGTCAGAGTCTGAGTTAGGACTGGCATCAGAGCCTTGGTTAGGTATCGTGTCATGGCCTGAGTTAGCCGTAGCATCAGGCCCTACTTAGGGACAGTGTCAGGGCCTTGGTTAGCACTACCATCAGAGCCTTTGTTAGGCACAGTGTCAGGGTCTTGGTTAGGACTGGCGTCCGGGCCTTGTGTTAGGTACACTGTCAGGGCCTGAGTCAGGCATAGGGTTAGGGACTTTGTTAGGGACAGTATCAGGCCCTGATGCTGTCCCTTATAGTCTCAGCTGTCACTAAATAATGCCCTGATCCTGTCCATAACTAAGGCCCTGAATATGTCCCTAAGTGCATCTCTGACAATGTCCTTAACAGCCTGAACTCTCTTCAAGTTATCTCTGAGGCTCTGACACTGGCCCTTCCTAAGGCCTCACCCCGGCGTTGTCCCAGGCTGCTGGGCAGTTTTCTCTTGTCCGCATCTCTGGCCAGCTGCCTGCCATTGGCCACTCTAAGTTTCTGCGATGCAGTGGTCCCACGTGGGATGTGCCTGTGTAGGCTCACCTGTGGGAGGAGAGTCATGGCCACTCCGCCCTCCAGGGGACTGCGGCTCAGGGTAGGAATCTCTCAGCCAGTGTCTGGAGAACGGGTTCTGTGTCCTTGTTTGTTGTAAATCCCTTGGAGTTACCTCTAACATTTTTTAAATGGATATCCCCCTCAGGATAATTTGATAATAATTTGATTACATCAATAATCAAATTACTGATAAATAATATAAATTATTTACCACATAAAAATTCAGGAATGACATTATTAGAATGAGCAGGAAAACACTGGATGCCCCCCACCCCCAATGATCTATTACTTGCAGGATTTAAAATTCTAATGAGAAAACACTCACTCTCCTCACCCTCTTGGGCGTCAGCACAAGGCGGGAAGCAGCTGCATCCTTTATTTATCCCTCTGATTTTCCAGAGCCTTTCCTTCAAGGAGAAATCTCTGGGCTCTGCGGGAGCTGTGAGTGGTGACCATCAGGTAAATCTGAGACTGAAAAGCAAGAGGAAAAGAGATAGAGGAGGAGATGAGAATCGGTGATGGGGAGAAGCAGGGGCATCCCCGTTCAATCGCAGGTCGAGGGTCTGGGTTAATCTCCAACGAAGCTAAGGACCACCAGGATCTGGCCCCACTGGCCTTGTCACCTGGTGTGGGGACTGGGGACAGCCAAACCACCATGGCCACTCTCAGAGAAATAAAGAAGGTGGGAGGGCACCCCGAGAGCCAGATTGAAAATGGTCATGCTGTGAGATAGTAAGATGCCCTTTTCAGAAAAGTGAAGACTGTTCTCTTGGCTCTCAAAGACTTGCAAATACTCTGTGTCCTTCTGGAGGCATGCTGAAGGCTTCAGCCTTTGAGGGCAGTAATGGGAGTGCATCGGGGCTCAACACAATCCAGCACTCACTCACTCCTTGAGGGTGCCGAGGATGACCAGTGACCACCCCTCGGGTGCCGTGGGGCCTGAAATTCCCTGATCACCGAGGATGGGAGGGGCCGCACAGACACTCCACTGGACCACCGGGGGCTTGGCCAGTGGGCTACATACAGTCCTTTATCAGATACATGGTTTGCAAACATCCTGCGCCATTTTGGATGGTGGATTATCTTATTCCTTGCTCCTTTCATACACAACTCCTTTTCATTTTGAGGAAGTCTAATTCATCTATTTTGTCTTTTGTTGCTTGTGCTTTTGGTAGACCTAAGATATCATGACCAAATCCAAGGTCATGAAGATTTACTCTGTTTCCTTCTATGAGTTTTATAATTTTGGCTCTTGCACCTAGGCCTTTGGTCCGTTTTGTGTTGATTTTGTATGTGGGGTGGGGGGAGGTAAGGGTCCAACTTTACTCTTCTGCATGTGGGTATCCAGTTGTTCCAGAACCTGTGCTGTTTGGGAGAAAATACCTGCAAATGATGCGACCAACAAGTTCTTAATTCTAAAATATACAAACAGCTCATACAGCTCAAAAAAGAAAAAAAAAATCAAAAAATAAGCAGAAGGTCTAAACAGACATTTCTCCAAAGACATACAGATAGCCAACAGGCACATGAAAAGATGCTCCACATCGCTAATTATTAGAGAACGCAAATCAAAACTACAGCGAGTTATCACCTCATAGTGGTCAGAATGGCCATCATTAAAATGTCTAGAAAGAAATGCTGGAAGGGGTGTGGAGGAAAGGGAACCCTACTACATACACTACTGGTGGGAATGTAAATTGATGCAGCCACTATGAAAAACAGTATGGAGGTTTCTCAAAAACTAAAACTAGAATTACCATATGACCCAGCAATCCCACTCCTGGGCACATATCCAGACAAAACTATAATTCGAAAAGATACATGCACCCCAGCATTCACAGCAGCACTATTCACAATAGCCAAGACATGGAAGCAACCTGAATGTCCCTCAGCAGATGAATGGATATAGAAGATGTGGTACATATATACAACGGAATATTACTCAGCCATAAAACAGAATGAAATAATGCCATTTGCAGCTACATGGATGGACCTTGAGATTATCATACAAAGTGAAGTAAGTCAGACAGAGAACAACAAATACCATATGATATCACTTATATGTGGATTATAAAATGAGACCCAAATGAACCTATCTACAGAACAAAAACAAGACTCACAAATACAGAAAACAGACCTGTGGTTGTCAAGGGGAAGACAGGGGAGAGGGATGGATTGGGAGTTTGGTATTAGTAGATGCTAATTATTATATATAGGATGGATATATAAGGTCTTCCTGTACAGCACAGGGAGCTGTATTCAATACCCTGTAATGAACCATAATGGAAAAGAATATGAAAAATATGTATATATGTATGTACGTATGTATGAATCACTTTGCTGTGCAGCAGAAATTAACACAACATTGTAGGTTAACTATACTTCAGTATCAATTAGTTTGAAGGCACTTTTATAAATTAGGTCTTAGTTCTCTTGTCCTTTCATCCTGGGACAAATGTATAACAGAAACTAACCTGGATTACTCCGGGATGAACTCATATCACACAGAACTTTAACTGTTGAACAAACCATGAATACCAGTTACACCATGGGATGTCCTGATCCAATATGAAGTTTGTAAACCTTGTATCAAGCCTGCAGAATCCACTAAATTTGGAAATTCAAACTGAAATGAAGCCACCTGTCCCATGACTTCTCCACAACTAGTTACACAACATCAACTGGAAACCATATACGATCAAATGAATGTAGACAGAAACAACTATAGCCTTCCTTTTTTTCCCTTTCAGATGAAGACGGTATTTAAGGTGATGTCTTGGGCCGTTTCAGGGTGTTACTCAATTTCCTGGGTATCTGCCATGCACACAGGAGGTACACATGTTAGTTAACTTGTTTGTGCAACTAAATGAAAGTAGTTAATACCACAAAACTGTATACATAAAGTGAATTAAATGCTAAAGTCATGTTTTGTATTTTTAATGACAATGAAAAAAAATGTGTAGCGCTGATATTTGTTACAAAAATGAACGTTAAAAACATTCTTAGTGAAAAAAGCAATACAGAAAAGGCCCCCTAGATCCCATACTCATCTTGACTGCTTCAAATCCATCAAGGTTGTCCAAATGAGGGAGAAACTCAGTCATGGTTCCAGAAAAAGAAAACTGGATCAGGATGGAAAAAGACATTTTCATACCGTTCGGACAGCAGGTGAAGGTTGAAATGGGGCTGAGTATTAAATTATAATGTGGACATCAGGATTTCTTCATTTAGGGGTTATGTGCTGGTGCCTTGGGCAAAACACACTGAGCATTTTCTGTCAAGTGGCAAATGTGAGTACTTTTTGCCATTATTGCAACTTTTCTGTACATTTTAAATTACTGGAAAGTAAATTACTTTTCTAGACAACCATGTCAGGATCATGCCAGAAAATCAGAGAAGACAGACATCAAATTTTTCTTATAGAGGCCAAGACTTACCCAGACCACGTTCAACCAACGTTGTGATACTTATTTCCCTTGTAGGAGTCCGCATGGTATTAAGAGGCACCGTGGGAAGAGTGTATTAGTAGCTACCATGTCGTGGGTCCTGTGGATCACCTGGGGGGCAGTAGAAACGGTGAGATTTTAGTCTTGCAATTGTTCACATTACTTCAAAAACTATGTTAAAAAATAAATTCAGTAAAGTTGCAAAATATGCACTCAATATACACAAATCAGTTTCGTTTCTATACACTAATAATGAACCACCAGCAAGAAACATTAAGAAAACAATCCCATTTACAATTCCATCCAAAAGAACGAACTATTTAGCAATAAATTTAACCAAGGACACGAAAGACCTATACTCAGAAAACTATAAAGCACTGGTAAAGAAACTGAAGACACAATAGAAAACAGTATTCCATGCTCATGCGTCAGAAAAATTACTATTATTAAAATGTTTGGGAGAGGGGGAAGATGGCGGAAGAGTACGACACGCAGATCACCTTCCTCTCCACAGATACATCACAAATACAGCTACACGTGGAACCGCCCCTACAGAACACCTACTGAACGCTGGCAGAAGACCTCAGACCTCCCAAAAGGCAAGAAACTCCCCACGGGGCTTCCTTGGTGGCGCAGTGGTTCAGAGTCCGCCTGCCGATGCAGGGGACACGGGTCCGTGCCCCGGTCCGGGAAGATCCCACATGCCGCTGAGCGGCTAGGCCCGTGAGCCATGGCCGCTGAGCCTGCGTGTCCGGAGCCTGTGCTCCGCAACGGGAGAGGCCACAACAGTGAGAGGCCCGTGTACCGAAGGAAAAAAAAAAAAAAAGAAACTCCCCACGTACCTGGGTAGGGCAAAAGAAAACAGAATAAACGGAGACAAAAGGATAGGGCCGGGACCTGCACCAGTGGGAGGGAGCCGTGAAGGAGAAACGGTTTCCACACACTAGGAGCCCCTTCGCGGGCGGAGACTGCGGGTGGCGGAGGGGGAAAGCTTCGGAGCCGCGGAGGAGACCGCAGCCACAGGGGTACGGAGGGCAAAGCAGAGAGATTCCCGCACAGAGGACCGGTGCCGACCGCCACTCACCAGCCCGAGAGGCTTGTCTGCTCACCCGCCCGGGCGGGCGGGGCTGGGAGCTGAGGCTCGGGCTTCAGTCAGAGCGCGCTGGCGGCGTGAACACAGCCTGAAGGGAGTTAGTGCGCCATGGCTGGCCGGGAGGGAGTCCGGAGAAAAGTCTGGAGCTGCCGAAGAGGCAGGAGACTTTTCCTTCCCTCTTTGTTTCCTGGTGCGTGAGGAGAGGGGATTCAGAGCGCTGCTGAAAGGAGCTCCAGAGACGGGCGCGAGGCGCGCCTGAAAGCGCGGACCCCAGAGACGGGCGTGGGACACTGGGGCTGCTGCTGCCGCCACCAAGAAGCCCGTGTGCGAGCGCAGGTCACTCTCCACACCTCCCCTCCCGGGAGCCTGTGCTGCCCGCCACTGCCACGGCCCCGGGCTCCACAGACAACATCCCCGGGAGAACGCACGGGCGCGCCTCGTGCTGACGCAACGTCACGCCGGCCTCCGCCGACGCACGCTCGCCCCGCCTCCGTGCCCCTCCCTGCCCCGCGGCCTGAGGGAGCCAGAGCGCCCGAATCAGCGGCTCCTTTAACCCCGTCCTGTCTGAGCGAAGAACAGACGTCCTCCGGCGACCTACACGCAGAGGCGGGGCCAAATCCAAAGCTGAGCCCCGGGAGCTGTGCGAACAAAGAAGAGAAAGGGGAATCTCTCCCAGCAGCCTCAGAAGCAGCGGATTAAAGCTCCGCAATCAACTTGATGTACCCTGCATCTGTGGAATACCTGAATAGACAACGAATCATCCCAAATTGAGGAGGTGGACTTTGAGAGCAAGATTTATGATTTTTTTCCCCTTTGCCTCTTTTTGTGAGTGTGTACGTGTATGCTTCTGTGTGAGATTTTGTCTGTATACCTTTGCTTTCACCATTTGTTCTAGGGTTCTATCCGTCCGTTTTTGTTTTTTTTTTTTGGTTTTTGTTTTTTTTTACTTAAAAAATTTTTTCTTAATAATTCTTTATTTGAATAACTTTATTTTATTTGACCTTACTTTATTTTCTTTTATCCTCTTTCTTTCTTTCTTTCTTTCTTTCTACTTTTTCTCCCTTTTATTCTGAGCCGTGTGGATGAAAGGCTCTTGGTGCTGCAGCCAGGAGTCAGTGCTGTGCCTCTGAGGTGGGAGAGCCAACTTCAGGACACTGGTCCAAAAGAGACCTCCGAGCTCCACGTAATATCCAACGGCGAAAATCTCCCAGAGATCTCCATCTCAACACCAATACCCAGCTTATCTCAATGACCAGCAAGCTACAGTGCTGGACTCCCTATGCCAAACAACTAGCAAGACAGGAACACAACCCCACCCATTAGCAGAGAGGCTGCCTAAAATCATAATAAGTCTACAGACACCCCCAAAACACACCACCAGACGTGGACCTGCCCACCAGAAAGACAAGATCCAGCCTCATCCACCAGAACACAGGCACCCTCCACCAGGAAGCCTACACAACCCACTGAACCAACTTTAGCCACTGGGGACAGACACCAAAAACGACGGGAACTACGAACCTGCAGCCTGCAAAAAGGAGACCCCCAAACACAGTAAGATAAGCAAAATGAGAAGACAGAAAAACACACAGCAGATGAAGGAGCAAGATGAAAACCCACCAGACCTAACAAATGAAGAGGAAATAGGCAGTCTCCCTGAAAAAGAATTCAGAATAATGATAGTAAAGATGATCCAACATCTTGGAAATAGAATAGAGAAAATGCAAGAAACATTTAACAAGGACCTAGAAGAACTAAAGATGAAACAAGCAACGATGAACAACACAATAAATGAAATTAAAAATACTCTAGAAGGGATCAATAGCAGAATAACTGAGGCAGAAGAACGGATAAGTGACCTGGAAGATAAAATAGTGGAAATAACTACTTCAGAGCAGAATAGAGAAAAAAGAATGAAAAGAACTGAGGACAGTCTCAGAGACCTCTGGGACAACATTAAATGCACCAACATTTGAATTATAGGGGTTCCAGAAGAAGAAGAGAAAAGGAAAGGGACTGAGAAAATATTTGAAGAGATTATAGTTGAAAACTTCCCTAATATGGGAAAGGAAATAGTTAATCAAGTTCAGGAAGCACAGAGAGTACCATACAGGATAAATCCAAGGAGAAACATGCCAAGACACATATTAATCAAACTGTCAAAAATTAAATGCAAAGAAAACATATTAAAAGCAGCAAGGGAAAAACAACAAATAACACACAAGGGAATCCCCATAAGGTTAACAGCTGATCTTTCAGCAGAAACTCTGCAAGCCAGAAGGGACTGGCAGGACATATTTAAAGTGATGAAGGAGAACAACCTACAGCCAAGATTACTCTACCCAGCAAGGATCTCATTCAGATTGGATGGAGAAATTAAAACCTTCACAGACAAGCAAAAGCTGAGAGAGTTCAGTACCACCAAACCAGCTTTACAACAAATGCTAAAGGATCTTCTCTAGGCAAGAAACACAAGAGAAGGAAAAGACCTATAATAACAAACCCACGCACATATGGTCACCTTATCTTTGATAAAGTGGCAGGAATGTACAGTGGAGAAAGGACAGCCTCTTCAATAAGTGGTGCTGGGAAAACTGGACAGGTACATGTAAAAGTAGGAGATTAGATCACTCCCTAACACCATACACAAAAATAAGCTCAAAATGGACTAAAGACCTAAATGTAAGGCCAGAAACTATCAAACTCTTAGGGGGAAAACATAGGCAGAACACTCTATGACATAAATCACATAAAGATCCCTTCTGACCCACCTCCTGGAGTAATGGAAATAAAAACAAAAATAAACAAATGGGACCTAATGAAACTTCAAAGCTTTTGCACAGCAAAGGAAACCATAAACAAGATGAAAAGACAACCCTCAGAATGGGAGAAAATATTTGCAAATGAAGCAACTGTCAAAGGATTAATCTCCAAAATTTACAAGCAGCTCATGCAGCTCAATAACAAAAAAAAAAAAAAACAACCCAATCCAAAAATGGGCAGAAGACCTAAATAGACATTTCTCCAAAGAAGATATACAGACTGCCAACAAACACATGAAAGAATGCTCAACATCATCAATCATTAGAGAAATGCAAATCAAAACTACAATGAGATATCACCTCACACCAGTCAGAATGGCCATCATCAAAAAATCTAGAAACAATAAATGTTGGAGAGGATGTGGAGAGAAATGAACACTCTTGCACTGCTGGTGGGAATGTGAATTGGTCCAGCCACTATGGCGAGCAGTATGGAGGTTCCTTAAATAACTACAAATAGAACTACCATATGACCCAGCAAACCAACTACTGGGCATATACCCTGAGAAAACCATAATTCAAAATGAGTCATGTACCAAAATGTTCATTGCAGCTCTATTTACAATAGCCAGGAGATGGAATCAACCTAAGTGTCCATCATCGGATGAATGGATAAAGAAGATGTGGCTCATATATACAATGGAATATTACTCAGCCCCCAAAAGAAACGAAATTGAGCTATTTGTAATGAGGTGGATGGACCTAGAGTCTGTCATACAGAGTGAAGTAAGTCAGAAAGGGAAAGACAAATACCATATGCTGACACATATATATGGAATTTAAGGAAAAAAATGTCATGAAGAACCTAGGGGTAAGACAGGAATAAAGACACAGACCTACTAGAGAATGGACTTGAGGATATGGGGAGGGGGAAGGATAAGCTGTGACAAAGTGAGAGAGTGACTTGGACATATATACACTACCAAACGTAAAATAGATAGCTAGTGGGAAGCAGCCGCATAGCACAGGGAGATCAGCTTGGTGCTTTGTGACCACCTAGAGGGGTGGGATAGGGAGGGTGGGAGGGAGGGAGACGCAAGAGGGAAGAGATATGGGAACATATGTATATGTTTTACCGATTCGCTTTGTTATAAAGCAGAAACTAACACACCATTGTAAAGCAATTTTACTCC
Organism: Mesoplodon bidens; assembly: GCF_964165515.1. Taxonomy (NCBI): domain Eukaryota; kingdom Metazoa; phylum Chordata; class Mammalia; order Artiodactyla; family Ziphiidae; genus Mesoplodon; species Mesoplodon bidens. The sequence continues at coordinate 86,029 of NW_027672064.1, read as the reverse complement.
AATAAAGTTGTAAAAAAATGTTTATTCTACCTAAAGCCATCAACAACCAGTGCCTGGAAAACTAGACACCGGACTCCGAAGAACGACAGTGGTCACCATCTACACTGCATATAAAGCTAACTAAAAGCACACAGTATTCCACATTAAACTCTTTCTCTCCTGAGTCCCCTGAAGATGCACCCACCCAGCCAGCAGTCAGTTGCACAGGAAGATTCTCCACACTTGCTCATTTTTTCCTCTTGCGGAGTCTCCTCACCAGTGGCTCCTGATAAAACCCAGCCCCTGTCAGTGTGGACAATGCCTCATGTTCCAGAAACCTAAGCCCTGACAGGAGACAAAGCTCCCGTCTGCTTGTCACAGAGCAAAGTCTGTGGGCAGGGTGCACCTGTGCCCCCAGGGTCAGACAGGTTGGTTTGGCACCCCCTGTGGGACGTGAGAAAAGTGCCGGGAGTGCCGCACTCACAAACCCAGAGGCCTCATCCAGAAGGCAGTTCTGCTGTATATACTAAGTTTGGAAATCCAAACTGAAATGGAGCCAAGTGTCTCACTGTATCTTCTCTAAAATTGGTTAAGGAGCAATTAATTACAAACCATATGTAATGAAATGAATGTAGACACAAACATTACAACTTAAACCAAAATTCACTCAAAATTGCCCATAGACAAATTTAAATTACCAAACTATAAAAATCCTAGACAAAAAAAGATAATATACATGACTTTGGGTCTGGTGACCTTATTCAGAAAACAGGAAGACAAACCACAAACTGCAAGGAACTATTTCCAAAACACATATCTGATAAAGGATTTGTACTCAAATTATGCCAACAATGCCATTAAAATTTAGTAAAGATTGAAACACACACCTAGCCCAGGAAGATAAACAGGCAGTAAATAAGCATACAAGAATATACTCAAGATGCTGGTGGAATGCATGTACAACCAACTTTGGAAGACAGTTTGGCAGTTTTTTCCAAATCTAAAAAGTCTCACCTTAGGATCCAAGAAGTGTACCTCTGGTATTTAGACAACTGCTTTGAAAAACTGTGTTCAAACCAAAACTAGCATCAAGTAATGCACAGCAGCTCTATTCATAATGGCTAAAAACTTAAGATATCAGGATGTCCTTCTGTAGATGAATTCATAAGCAAATTAGGGCACATACATGTCAAGGGGAGCAGAATACACCACCCCAAAATATGCCCATTTGACAAAAGGATTATTTTGGACTGGTTAATTTAAGAAACAGCAGACCCAGGAGAATCTTTCAAAACCAAGTAGATGGCTTCCCTGGTGGCACAGTGGTTGAGAGTCTGCCTGCCGATGCAGGGGACACGGGTTCGTGCCCTAGTGTGGGAAGATCCCACATGCCGCGGAGTGGTTGGGCCCATGAGCCATGGCCCCTGAGCCTGCACGTCCAGAGCCTGTGCTCCGCAACGGGAGAGGCCACAACAGTGAGAGGCCCATGTACCGCAAAAAAATAAATAAATAAATAAATTAGAAAATGCCCTTTTAGGAGGTAAATTTCCATTTATTAAGGATATCTCCATTTGTAAGGGTATGTCCCTCTTTGGACCAGGAATTGAAAGATGACTAAATATCAAGAAAAGTTTGTTGGGACTTCCCTGCTGGTCTAGTGGTTAAGACTCCACACTCCCAATGCAGGGGACCAGGGTTCAATCCCTGGTCAGGGAACTAGATCCCACATGCTGCAATTAAGGGCCTGCATGCCGCCACTAAAGATTACACAGGCTGCAACTAAGACCCAGTGCAGCCAAATAAATAAATGTTTAAAAAAAAAAAAACAAAGCTTGTCAATGAAATAGGCCTGGATGTAAATCTGTGTAACAACCATACCCTTGTTTACTGGGCTTTGACTAATAACATCCCTTAAATGGCCTCCTCCATTCCCTAACATCTTTCTTTTGTTCTCAGCAGAAGATAGCATTTAAGGTAATGGCTTGGGCCATTTCAGGGAGTGACTCAGTTTTCCTGGGTATCTTTCAAGTATACAGGAGGTACGCATGGTATATATTAAACTTCTGATTGTATTCTCCAGTTCGTCTCTTTTTCATTACAAGGGAGATCTCAATAAAGAACATAGAAGTGTAGAGGGAAAATTATTTTTCCTCTCATATACATGCAGTGCAATAGTATTCAGAGATATAAAGGAATGGATCATCAACCCATGCAAATATATATAGATAGATATAGATGCAACTAACACGTACATTGCTAAGTGAAAGAATCCAGTCTGAAGTGCTACACACTGTATGACCTCATTTATATGACATTCTAGAAAAGGTAAAACTGACACTGGTAAACAGTTTAAGGAATATGTGGTTGAAATAGTCCATATGATACTTTAGTGGTGAATACCTGTCACTATGCATTTGTCTACACCCACAGATTTTTACAACCCAACAAGTAATTTACAATCTACTCAAACTTAGCTACTTAGGATATGGGAGTGTCAAAGACTGGAATACAGAATGTAACAAAGAATCTAACTGTTTCAGAAATGTATGGAAAAACTCACTGTTGGTAGTGGGACAAATGGGCTGACCTAAGTTAACTTTGGAAATGTACAGAATCTGTAGGCCAAAGACAAAATTTGCCATACATACACAGTGGACTCTAAGTTCTTTCCCATGAGGGGTAGTAGCTAAGAGTACTGAAACTACTATATCAGTAATCGAATGGAACAAGCACTGAATTTAATAAATGACAAATGGTGGAAGCCAGGTTTCTTACCACTGGAGTGGGATGTTACAGTCAAACAAAGGGAAAAGGTTACGATATCCATGTCATAACAGATCCGGTTGGAGACATCGGTATAAACTATCTTTAGCCTACACATAGTTCCATATGGATATCTTTATAATTATGTGTATATGCATCGGCTGGGATACATGCATGTATTTCTATGTACTGTCAGCTGAGCATATTGAGCTCCCACATGTAAGTTTTTAATACCATTCTGTAATAAAAGGAACAAGGGCTCTTTGAAGAAAGGGCTGATGCTAGGACTGAGACAGTAAATATATGAAGCAGCGTAATCTTAAAATATCAGAAAGTAAAGAAGTACCCAAAATTTTAAAAACCCACAGAAGGAAAATTATGTAAAATGAAAACAGGAGCAAATGGAAAAAGCTCTCAACAGCCAAAGCAAGAATGAACTAAGCAGTCTAATAATGTAGTGCTGGATTATAAACAAAAGTTTACAATAATCATTCACGTGTCCAAACTGGTAAAAATAAATTACATAGTTTTCGATGAATGGTGTTAAATAGAAATCTCCTATGCACAAAGCTTCTAAACAATTCATATAGACACTCAGCTGTCCATCAAGGATGTGAAGCTAACCCCTCTCTCCTCAAGTGTGGCTTCTGCATTATGACTTCCTCCTAAATAAGACACACAGGATGGACACGGGAAAAAATTAACCTGTGGGAAAACTTGACAAACACTACTTCAGCTAGGTGACCAAAGTTAAGAATATAAGTGAGAAGTTTCCTTAAGAGCCTGTCCTCTTGATATATAGTGAAGAGGAAGCACTTCACCTCTGTGATCTGCTTTTTCAAAGCCAAGTCTAACCACGACAAAAACACCAAGCAAATCCCAGTGCCCGGCAGTCTATAAAATACCTGACCAGTCCTCCTCCACACTGTCAAGGTCATGGAAACAAGGAGAGTCTGAGCAACTGTCAGAGCCCAGAAGAGACTAAACAGACATGATGACCCCATGTCCTTTGAGACCCTGGAACAAGGAAAGGTATAACAAAGGGAACGTGAATAGGGACTTCAGTTAATAGTAAAGTATCAGTATTTGTTCATTATTTGTCATGATTCTGTAGAAAATTAGACAGGAAAAAGTAAACATCAAATAAGAGAAACCTACTGTAACAAACTGGAAACCTAGAGGAAAAGGGGGATTTCTTTGTAAAAACACATTACCAAAATGGTCCCTAAATTAAGGAAAACACAAAAAGGCCAATTAATCACTGAGGAACCTCTTCCTCTACTGGTTATCCTATCACTCTTCCAGGGTTTCCCTCTCCTGGGACAGGGAAGGAGCAGGGACAGAGATGTCTGGCAGCTACCCTAGTATATGACCCCACCCAGTGTCTTCACCTCCCCCAGCCACGCCTACCCAGTGAGGACACCTGAGGAAGGATCAGGGATTATTGACTCAGATGTATCAACCAGGACTTTTTCTTTTCCCAGCGACTGGACACACTTACGGAAGTAAAATAAATTAGTATTTATTGTAAGGGTAGAAATACATTAATACTTGCAAGTGACAAGTTGAAGACTGGGTTTGGACCTGGCAGGTCCAGCGGCTCACACTGTCTCAGTGTGATCTTGCTTCTCTCCAAATCTTTGTCCCGCTCAGTGCCTTTGGGGGACCCCATTCACAGGCACAGGCTCTCTCACTGCCCTTGGGCCAACAGCAGTTCTAGGCTGACAACCACTCACCATCCATTTTCCGAGAAAGAGTTTCTCCTTTTCTTGGATTCCAAAAAGTCATGGTTTTAAATGCCTTTGATCTGGCGTGGGTTGCATTCTCATCATTGACCCAACACCAGAAGATGGAAAATGGGACTGGCTAGATGTGGGTTGTAAACCCTTCTTCGAGCTGGGTGGAACATGGGGTCATCCTTCTGCAACTGTTTGGACTGGAAGCAGGTGAGATGTAATTCCCAAAGGAAAACTGAGGCACTTGGGCCTGAGAACAGATGCTGGCTGGGAGAAAGCAACAGATTCTAAGTCAATGACAGCTCACTGCACAGCACAGAATCAGACACAAAAGGAAGAAAGGGGTTCACTTAGGGTCAGGGGCTGCAGCTATGTATCCAGTGCTCTTACTGTCCCTCCCAAGACTGCAAGAAGTTCTTTCACTTGCTGAAAAGTCAGGATCATTGGTGGTGGTAAACTCAAGTCTCTTTCCTTGGGCATCAGGTCCTCACATCTCAGAGGCTGGCCCAGAACAGCCCATGTGACCTCAGAAGACCCACAGACCTCATTCCTGCCCCTGAGATGTGGGAGCCCGTGAGTTAAGCCATCTCCCTGGCCATATTAACTACCCATCCCTGAAAAACAATACTGCTCCTTTTCCAGTTTCTTCTCTCTCCTTTTCTAAGGGAAGAAACCAAATGCTAGGGTGGTAAGGAAACTCTTGTGCAATGAAGTAACGGGAGGCTCAAGAATCATTCCATGCCATGGAACCCATAATTGGCAGGCTTCCAGAGGCCACATGGATGCATATGGCTCTCCAAGACAATGGCAGTGTCAGTGTAAACCTCCCACTGGGAGGTCCAGGTGCTCCCATATCTTTGATTCTTAATGAATATGCATGTCAAAAGTTTCTAACAACTGAAAGGACAAAGGATTGCAGGGCCATGGTCTACTGTATGGGTGTTGTGTCAGGGACACACTCCAATGTTTAGAGGATTATTACTTCTCTTGGCAGCCTATGAGGCTGTGAGCGGGAAGCCTTTTTCTCAGCCACATGCATGTTAGTAGTTGAAACTTCTCAAAGAAATGTCTACACTGCCCAGGTAGCTCTTGAATTGCCCAGCATCATGGTCAGCTCCATAACTGTACATGAGGGCCTGACAATGCCCAGGCTGGACTGAGCTAGAGGACCACAGATGCCTGCCTGGATAGTCAGAGGTCAAAGGCTGTCCTGCCTGAGACTTGATCATCTATTCATGCCCACTCAGATGGAACAAAGGATGCCTCCAGGGCCAGGAGGGCCCCACCAGCCCTTAAGAAGGCGGCATCTGGGGTCTGGCAGGTCACTGCACCCAGTCCTGTATAAATCCACACGTGTCCGCTGAGTGCCCTCCTGTCTTGGCTGTGCTGGAACCTGGGGCTGCCCAGGCAGAGTAGGGCCAGCATCACCCTTCCCAAGTAGGAGGGCAGAAAGAAACCATACATGACTTCTGACACGCTCCCCAATCCTTGACAGAGGTTGAGTTGGATAAGAAACAGTCCGAGACAAGAACAGACATTTCATTCTTCTCTCAGAGCCCAGGACTGGGGGAAGGGAGGCCAGAAAAACAGTTATTGACCTCAGCTCCCTGACTCCTGTTTGACCCTGGGCAAGTCCTATCCATTCTGGAGGCTTCAGAGAGAAAGAGAGGGGAGGGCAATGAGGGCCAATTGTGCTTAAACCTAACTCTAACCTTTACCCTAATAACCCTAACCTCTAACCGTAACCCCCTAACAACCCTAGCCCCAGACCCCTAGACCCTTGCCCTGACCCCTAAACTCTAACCCCCGACCCTTTAGCCACAGCCCTCTACCAGGACGCTCCAACAATGACCCCTAACCCTAAACCGTGACCCCTGAACCCTCACACTGACTCAAACCTAGGCCTAAAGCCTGGCCTAGTGGGTACCGAGGGATGACTGTATGAACTCTCAAATAAACCAAGGAATTAAATCTTCCTGACCATGAATTTAGCAATGGTTTCTTAGATTTGACAGTAAAGCATAAGAAATGAAAGAAAAAAATAGATAAATTGGATTTCCTCAAAATGACAAACCTTTGTGCATCAAAAGAGGCTATCCAGAAAGGAAGAAGACAGCCCACAGAATGGAAGACAATATTGGCACATTCTATATCTGATAAGACTCTTTACCTAGAATATACCCAGGACTTTTCCAACTCATCAACAAAAAGACAATAACATTTTTGAAACAGACAAATGGCTGCACGGACTGCTCTCCAGGCAAGACATACAAATGGTCAACAAGGACATGGAAAGATGTCAAACGTCAGTAGTCATGATGAAAATGCAAATGAAAGCCACAGTGTGATGCCCCTTCACACACACTAGAATAAAGATAAACTTTAAAATCAATTTTAAAATATATAAATAAAAATAACAAATGTTGGCAGCAATGCAGAGAAATTGGAACCCTTAAAAGTTACTTGTGGAGATGCACGATGGTGCAGTCTATGCGTACAAACCTTTACCATTTACTTAAAAATATAAAATATAATTACCATGTGGTTCAACAACTCCACTCCTAGATATATACCAAAAAAAATGGAAAACAGGCATTCAAACAAAAACTTGTACACCAATTATTCATAGCAGCACTGTTCACAATAGCCCACGGTAGAAAAGATTTAAATGTCCATCAGCAGGTAAACGGATAAGCAAAATAAGGTAGATTCATAAGCTACATTATTCTGTCATATAAAGGTATAAAGTAAAATTATACAGCCGCTGTGGAAAACTGTATGGTGGCTCCTAAAAAACATGGATGTGATCCCTTGATTCCACTCCAGGGTGTACACCCAGAATATTAGAAAGCAAGGGCTGGAACAAACATATGTACCCCATATTCATAGCAACATTATTCACAATAGCCAAAAGGTGGAAGCAACACAACACATCCTTCAACAGATGAATGGATAAGTACAGTGTAGTATATACACAATGGAATATGATTCAACCTTTAAAACTAAGGTAATTCTCACACATGCTACAATGTGGATGAACCTTGAAGTCATTATGCTAAGTGAAACCAGCCAGACACAAAAAGGACAAATGTTCTATGATTCCACTAGTTTGAGGTATCCAGATAAGTCAAACTCAAAGACAAAGTAGAATAAGGTTGCCAGGGGTTGAGATGAGTTTGTGTTTATGGTTACGATTTCACATGGGGAAAATAAAGCTCTGGAGATGGATGGTGAGGATATTTTTACAACAATGTGAATGTAGTTAATGCCACAGAACTGTGTACTTACAAATGGTTTAAATGGGGCTTTCACCATGGCACAGTGGTTAAGAATCTGCCTGCCAATGCAGGGGACACAAGTTCAAGCGCTGGTCCTGGAAGATCCCACATGCCACAGAGCAACTAAGCCCGTGAGCCACAGCTACTGAGCCCTCGTGCCACAACTACTGAAACCTGTGCACCTAGAGCCCGTGCTCCGTAACAAGAGAAGCCACCGCAATGAGAAGCCTGCACACAGCAACGAAGAGTAGCCCCGCTCGCCGCAACTAGAGAAAGCCTGCGTGCATCAACAAAGACCCGACACAGCCAAAAAATAGAAAATAAAATAAAATAATTTTTTAAAAAGTTTTTAAAAAATGATTTAAATGGTAAATGTTATGTGTTTTTAATCACAATGGAAAAAATGAATGAAATAATGATCAATGTTACAATGTGGATAAACACTGAAAACATCCTAAGTGAAAGAAGCCATACAGAAAAACCACCCAGATCATGCTCATCTTGTACACTTTAAACCCAGCAAGGTTTTTTAAGTGAGGAAAAGCCCCAGTGATGGTTCCAAGAAAAGAAAACTGGATTCGAATAGAAAAATACATTTCCACAAAGCTGGGGCAGCTGGTGAAAGTTGAAGCAGGTCTGTAGATAGGATTATAATGTGGAAACCATAATTTTTCCTCATTTTGGGGCTATGTGCTCGTTCCCTGGGAGAGTGGCCCTCCTACTCTCACAGGGTAAAACAAACTGGACTATTTTGTGAATGTGGAAAACTTTATACTGCTATTTAAAGTTTTTTATACACTTGAAATTTACTAGAAAATAAAGTAGTTATCAAAACAGCCATGTCATACCATGCCAGAAATACAGACAGAGCTATAGGGACTTGCCTGGGGGCGCGGTGGTTAAGAATCCAACTGCCAATGCAGAGGACATGGGTTCGAGCCCTCGTCCAGAAAGATAACACATGCTGCGGAGCAACTAAGCCTGTGCACCACAACTACTGAGCCTGTGCTGTAGAGCCCGTGAGCCACAACTACTGAAGCCTGAAGCCTAGAGCCCATGCTCTGCAAGAAGAGAAGCCACTGAAATGAGAAGCCCATGCACTTCAACGAAGAGTAGCCCCAACTTGCTGCAACTACAGAAAGCCCACGTGCAATAACAAAGACCCAACACAGGCCAAAAAAATTAATTAATTAAAAAAAATAGAGCTACAGAGCATACAGCACTTCCACTCCTGGGTGTGTATCTCGGGATAACCATAAATCCATAAGACACAGGCACTTCAACTATTAGTGCAGCCCTTTTGCGGGAGCCTCGACTTAGAAACAATATAAATGTCCTTGGAAGGAAAAAATGGATAAAGAAGATATGGTACTTATGTACAATGGAATATTACTCAGCCATGAGATCAATGAAATAAGGCCAGTTGCAGCAACTCAGGTGAACTTAGGTACAATCATTCTAAGTGACATAAGTCAGACACAAAAAGACACTTAGCATAAGATATCACTTATAGGTGGAATCTAAAAATGGCTACACATGAACTAAATTACAAAAGAGAGTCACACATTGAGAAAACAAACTTAAGGCTGCTAAAGGGGAAAGGTGGGGTGGGGCGAGGCATAAACCAGAGGGTTGAAATTAGCACAGATAGGGTTCCAAAGACCAAATAGGTAATTGACAAGACCTACTCTATAGCTCAAAAAACTAGACTGGGCACACTCTAGTCACCATAAAAGAATATATACGACTGGTAAGTATCTGAAAAAGAATTTATGGATGTCTCTCTGTAAGTGAATCAAGTGGATGTGCAGCAGCAAGAAAGACAGCATTGAAAATCAGCTATACCCCATTATAAAAATAAATTACAAAAAAAAAAAAAACCAAGGAGAAACTGTTACAAAATTCGTTCAGGAGCTGTGATGAAACCTGCATTGACCCCATCTAGATCCACAGCTAAACGGGACAAGAGCAGAGGGCTCCATCTCTGTCTTTACGTTTACAGTCTAATGCGAGCTCAAGTCATTTTACCTCTGTTCATACACTGCTGATTATTTTCAACAAATCACAAAGATATTGGTGTTTTATATTTACTATTTGGTGCTTGAGCTGGAGTAGCAGGCAGCGCCTTGAGGATATTAACCCTGGCTGAGCTATGCTAACCTGGAGCGCTACTTGGAGATGCCCAAATCTTTAACGTAGTCATAACAGTCCCTGCACTTGTAATAATTTTCTTTATAGTTGTACCCATTATACTGCAGGGTTCAGAAACTGACTTGGGCCACTAATAACTGGGATACCTGAGGTAGCATTTCCCCAAATAAATCATGTAAACTTTTGACTACTTCCCCCATCATTCTTACTCCTACTCATATTACCAATAGTAGAAGCTGGTTCTGGTAAAAGTGGAACTGTATATTCAGCTCTAGCCTGCAATCTGGCCCACACAGGAGCCTCTGTCGACCTAACCATTTCCTCCTTACCTTTAGCAGGTGTCTCTTCAATTCTTTGTGCTATTTCTTGTATTACTATAGTCTTTAATCCAAAACCAGCAGTCAAATCCCAATACCAAACACCATTATTTGTTTCCTCTTCCCTAACTATAGCCATATTACTATAATTACCACTCTCAGTCCAAGCAGCCAGAATTGCCACACTGTTAAGAGATAGAAATCTCAACACTACATTCTTTGACCCTGCAGGAGGAAACCGAATCCTATAGCAACACCTTGTTTGATTCTTTGGTCACCCTGAAGTGTGTATTCATGGCCTACCAGGGTTTGTTATAATTTCACAGATCATTACATACGATTTAGGACAAAAACTGCCTTTCAGCTATTTGGGAATATTATGAGTCATGTCCACTGGCCTTTTAGGATTTCTCTCGTGGGCCCATCTCATATTTACCATAAGGGTAGCTGTCGACTCAGGAGCACACTTTGCATCAGCTACCATAATTACTTCTATCCCTACAGGAGTAAAAGTATCTAGCCGACTAGAAACTCTTTATTTAATTTTTTTATTTTTTTATTTTTGGCTGCGTTGGGTCTTCGTTGCTGCGCACCGGCTTTCTCTCGTTGCGATGAGCGGGAGCTACTCTTCGTCGCCATGCGCAGGCTTCTCATGGTGGTGGCTTCTCTTGTTGCAGAGCACAGGCTCTAGGCATGTGGCCTTCAGTAGTTGTGGCTCACGGGCTCTAGAGGGCAGGCTCAGTAGTTGTGGTGCACGGGCTTTTTGCTCCGCGGCATGTGGAATCTTCCTGGACCGGGGATCAAACCCGTTTCACCTATATTGGCAGGCTAATTCTTTACCACTGCATCACCAGGGAAGTCCCTGATTAGCAACTCTTCACGGAGGTAATATTATATGAGATCCCACTCTATTATGAGTTTTAGGCTTTATTTTCCTTTGTACAGTAGATGGTTTGACAGGAATTATCTTAGCCAACTCATCCCCAGACATTGTCCTCCAGGATACATACTATGTAGTAGCACACTTCCATGACGTAGTGTCCATGGGAGCAGTCTTCACTATTATAGGAGGCTTCCTACACTGATTCCCACTATTCTCAGGTTACACAGTTAACTCAGCAGTAGCAAAACTCACTTCACAGGTATATTTGTAGTAGTAAATATGACTTCCTGCAGCACTTTCTTGGCCTCTCAGGGAGGTTACTACATTCCTCTGAGGCACACACAACATGAAATATTTTGTCTTTAGGCTCATTCGTCTCAGTAGCAGCAGTAATGCTAATAATCTTCATACTGTGAAAAACATTTGTGTCCAAACGAGAAGTCTCAGCAGTGGAAACTGCTGCTCCTAACCTAGAATGGTTGCACGGATGCCCTCCACCATATCCTATATTTGAAGTCCTACCTATGTAAATGTAAAATAAGGTAGGACTCAAGTCCTTTTCAAGCAGTTTGAAGCCAACAGCATAACAATTATGTCTTTCTCAATAAATGAGATAAAAGTAAAAAGTGATGTAAAATTTTCAAAGTGAAATTATAGGCTAAAATAGTGTATATCACGAAGGCATATCAATTTCATCTAAGCTCTCAAGATACAACATCACCGATTATGGAAGAATTTTTACATTTTCATCACACACATCAATAGTGATTTTTAAAAGAAGTTCTCTAGTCCTCTATATTATTTCACTAATATTGACAATTAAACTAACTCATATATGTACAATAGATGCACAGGTAGAGAAAATTTGAACATTTTACCAGCCATTATTATAATCTTAGCTGCTCTATCATCATTGTGAATCCTTTACATGATACATGAAATCAATAACTCTTCCCAAAGCATAAAAACTATAGGTCAGTAATGATACTGATGCTACAAATACACAGATTAAGAAGATTTAAATGTTGACTGCTCTGTAATCCCCACATCAGAGCTAAAACCAGGAGAATAGTGATTAATAGAAGTCAACAACCTAGCACTATAGAGACAGTCATTGAATATTAGTTTCATCTGAAATTGTTGTACACTCCTGAGCTGTTCCTTCTCAGGCCTAAAAAGAGCTGCTATCCCAGGACGCCTAAATTAAAGAATCCTAATACAGACAGGACCAGGCCTATGTTGTGGAAAAGAGAGCTCGTTTTCCTGAGGTCAAAGACAGGACAGAGGGATATGGCTGAGATATGGGGTGAATCTGGAGCCCATGGGGATGCACCCTCCAAGCTCCAGGATAGGAATGGGGCCTCTGGGGTCCCAGGCCACCCACCACGCCCTCCCGTGCAGGATCTTGGCAACATTCCCTGTCAGTGATGAGGCAGCCCTAGCACTTGTCACGCCCCAATGCTGTGTCCTATGTGGGTCCCATGCTCTTGGGACCACACCCACACTCTGCAGGTCCACGCTGCAGGGTCCTTCCTGCCTCAGGAGTACAGACCCCACAGCAAGCAATTTCCTCCCCAACCAGCAGGAGGAGGGGAGGAGAGCAGGGGCACCAGGGGAATCTCACTCAGACAACACCCCAGGGGTGCCAGCGGGAACAGTGATGATGCAGATGAGGCACAGACCAAGAGATGGATCCAGAGGACCCAAAAGGCAGCTGGTCAGGTCCTGGTTCATCTGTACCTCAGACACCTTTGTCCCTCATACAGCCCCTTCCTCATACACCCTCTCCTTAAATGCAGATTCTTCACATGCAAACAGGCAGAGCTTCAGGCTGAAAGTCAGCTCTTTCAAAGTGACCCCTCAGCAAACACTGCAGGATTCCACTCCAGTGGGTGCCCTGGAGTCCACAACTCAGGGACTGAAGTGGATATCGGTGCCAGGGGCAGTGGGAGAGAATGGGGAGTGAGACGTTTGTGGTTGTGGAATTTTGTTTTTGCAAGATGAAAAGTCCTAGGAATGGTGGTGATGGCTCCACGAGAAAGTGAATAGATCTGATGCCTCAGAAACGTGCACTTAAAATGGTGAAGATGGTAAAGGGTATGTGACGTGTGTTTTATTTCACTTAAAATAAATTCTTAAAATAATGTCTTGTTCACTGTGATTCCATTTCGACTCCCCTTCATCACAGATGTCGGAGGCCCAGACCCAGTCCACTACCTTAGGGGCCATCACGGTACCCTCACATGGCACATGGGAGACCATTCTTAGGGGGGGCTAGTCTGTGCTCACCTGACCTCTGTCCAGGGCGACCCAGGCAGTGGTGACCCCCATAGATTAGACATATGACATGATATGTTATTAATATGATACCACCAAGCATTGTCACTCACCAGAACACAGAGCAGCAACCCACTCAAACATGCCTGACCTCACATGAATGTGAGAAGACTAAGAGAAGAAAAGGTACCACAGGTTAATCAGGTCAACACCCTTAATGCAGAGGTTGGAAATCTCAAAGGGGAAAAGACACACTGCAGGCAAAGAGCACATATGGGCTCTCCCCGTACATGTGATCCTGACCCATGCAGATGTGCTGAGAGCCACACAGTCCCCACACCCTTTACCTGGGGTCGCACGTCCACACTCACCACGGTGACCCCACCTCCCTAGACCCTGCACCTAAAGTCACACATTCTCTCTCAACAGGTGACCCCTCCTACCCAGACCTCTCCACCTGAGTCACATGTCCACAGTCCCAGGGTGAACCGCCCTCCCCAGACTCCCCCAACTGGGGTCACACGTGCACAGTCTCCAGGGTGACCTCACCTCCCCAGACCCTGCACCTGGGGTGACATGTCCCCTTGGTCAGGACACCATGGCTCTGCTGGTGGATCCCCTCATGTGGAAACAAGCTGTGTTCCTGGGGCCTCCTGGGATGGGAAAATGTGGCAGGTGGGTCTCCTCTCCCCACACTTGTACCAGAGAAGTCCTCCTCTTTTCAGTTTGATTCTGTTGATTTTACCTGTTTTTAAAGCTTTCATGCTAAAGTTGAACACACTACTTGGTTCTGGCAGGCTCAGTCCTTTCTTGTCTCACATGCTTGTTGAGATAACTCACAGGACAGCAGGGCTGAAAGCAGGGGGGGCAGCTCTGGACGCTTCTGAGTAGGGACGGTAGAATGGAAGGAGAGCTCAGCAGCAGCCTCAGCTGTTACCCATCGGGCTTTTGCCTGATCTGCGTGCCCTGCGATCAATTCACCAGCTAAACCTGCCTCCCTACGCACCATGCACGTGCTGGTGAATTGGAATTATTGCCAGGTAGCCCTCCTGTGGATTCTCCACGAGCCCCAGGGAAGGTGAACCTTACAGGGATTAAGACTAAGGCCCCGACCACAGCACTGACCCTTGGGAGGACCAAGTAACCACACTCAGAAGAGAGGCTATTACTTAGAGAAGCCCACCTCAGTTCCAGACCCCAGACATTTAAGCACTCACCTTCAGATGCAGGCACGGAGCTTCCCAGTCCTGAGGCCAGGCCGGGTTTCTACCCAGGTTCCCATAGTCCTAGCGTACACAGAACATGGTCAGGCCTAAATCTTCTTCTTATAGACAACACATGGTCAGCTCTGAACATAATCAGTAGAAAGGACATGCAGAGGTCTAAATCTACCGTGTAGACAGAACTTGACCATGTTTAAACTAGCTTAGGGCTGATCTCATAGGAGGTACAGATCACACACATGGGTCTCTTGTCTTTGGACACCCACATCAGGAAACTGAACAAAATCTTTGTCATTAAACATTTCAACAGGCAAAACAGAAATGTTACCAGTTTCTCTGGCCACCTGATGGTCAGGATCCATGGGTGAGCCATGAACTTCTGAGAGTGCAGCCCCGTCTGCTGCCAGGACAGACAAGAAGTGGCCTGATTCCAGCCTCCCAGGCTTCCAGAAGGAGGCGGCCGCACTGGAACCCAGGCAGGACAGTCCTGCATGGTCCGGGCCGGGAGATCCGGTCTGTCCATTCCACTGGCCAATTCCGGGCGGGGCGCTCAGGGCCGCTGAGAGCCCTGCACTCAGGTCCTGCTTCCCTGCAGCGTGTGCATGTGCGTGTGCGTGTGCGTGTGCGTGTGGGTGTGTGTAGAGGGGACGGTGGCTGACGGCTCCCATGGCTCCCGTCCCGGGCACCGCGCTGTCTTCGAGGGGAGTCACGGGGAGAGGTAGGGGCACAGAAGCTGTTGGAGAGGAGAACCCACCGCGGAGCTCCTTGCACACTGGCTCGCCCCACCTGGTGACCCGCCTGCCCATCGTGGGCCGCATGTCACCCCCCAGCCCCCACCCCCGAGGGCAGGGCGCCTGCTCTTTCAAAAGGACAAGGTCTCACATGAAGGAGACCCAGTGGGGACTGTCACGCCCCCACTCCTGATGCTGACTTTGGGAGAATGAACCCCCTTGACTGGGCGATGGGACCCTGTGAGGAAAGAGGTGGCGGCCCCATCCAAGTCGGGGCCTGGCTGAGAGATGGGAACACAGGAGCCAAGTGCCGGGCCTGGAGGCCAGGCCAACAGGAGGGGCATCCCCAGCCTTTGCCGAGCTCTCCAACTGTGACATTGTAGCTTTAGGGGACCTGGGGCAGGTGACTGAATGTAATGGGGGTCTAAACTGGACCCTGAATGGGGCTTAAGGAGTGTGAAGGATGTTACTGAGACCGTGACAGTCATTGGAAGACAGACTCTGTGTCAGGACATCCTGCTCCATCCATTTAAATCCCTGAGATCTGTGACCTTTACGTGGCTACACAGGATTGTCAGAGCAGCTGCGTGTGGATATATCTGCAAGTGGTTCCAGCAAACACACAGTTGTGCACACAGGCGGGCACAGCACACACACACAAACATATGTAGGTGCACAGCACAAATATATTCACACACTAGCATATGAACACACATGCACGCATATGCCCATGCACACACTTACGTGAGCAAGTGCACATTAACGAACTGTGCAAGTGCACATACCTATGCACGTGCACAGCATAGGTATGCAAACAGGCACATGCACACGCATGTACATAGCGCACACACAGGGAATAAAGTGAATCCATAAAGTGAGTCCGTAAAGCATTAAGTCCTGAACACAAGTGAAGCTGACATGTATTTTTCCCTTTTCTTAGCTTTGATGTTTTTCACAATAAAAAGTTTAAGGAAAAAGTTAATGGCAAATGACTTTTTTTTTTTTTTTTTTTTTTGCGGTATGCGGGCCTCTCACTGTTGTGGCCTCTCCCGTTGCGGAGCACAGGCTCCGGATGCACAGGCTTAGCGGCCATGGCTCACGGGCCCAGCCGCTCCGCGGCATATGGGATCCTCCCAGACCGGGGCACGAACCCGTATCCCCTGCATCGGCAGGCGGACTCTCAACCACTGCACCACCAGGGAGGCCCGCAAATGACTTTTGATTCATAGGACTTTCTGACGTTATTCCACAAATATTATGACAGGAGAAATGAATGTAGATAGTACATGTGTCCACTAATGGATGAATGGAGAAGAAAAACATGGTCCATCAATACAAGGGAATGTTATTCAGCCTAAAAGGGAAGGCAATTCTGACACAGGCTGCAGCAGGGATGAACCTTGAGGGCATTAATGCTCAGTGATGTAAGCTAGACACAAACAAACAAACAGTGCTTGATCCATTCATACAAGGCCCCTAGAGCAGTCGGAAACATAGAGACAGAATGTAGGATGGTGAGTGCCAGGGGCTGAGGGAGGGACAATGGCGACTGAGTGTTTAATGGGGACTGTTTCAATTTTGCAGGATGAAAAAATTCTGGAGGACGATGGCGGTCAGGTTTGCACAACAGTGCGAATTACTTCTGGACCCTGAAATGTGCACTTAAAAACGGTTAAGATAGTAAAGTTTATGTTTTGTGTATTGGACCACAATTTTTTAAACTTTTAAAAGAAAACAACAGGAAGTAGTCCGTGAATAACACAAGATGCACAACTTCACTAACAACCGAGGGATTAAAACCGTAAGAAAACTACTGTGCACACACCTACCAGAATGGCAGACATGAAGACACAGTATCAAATATCAGCAGGATGTGGAGCAATGGAAAGCCTGGTGCGCAGCGGGGGGTGCAACCACTTCTGAAACAATCGGGCCTCAGAGAGCGAAGTCCATGCACACAGACCCACAGTGTTCCTCCCAGCTGAACACAACCCGCCCAGCACTGCACCAGGACACACGGACATGGACTCTGCAGCCACAGGAGCCAAACCTGAAAGAACCTGAAGACCATCACAAGCGGATGCAGAAATGAACCATGCACGCTCCTATGAAGGAATATTCCACAGCAATGGAGTACATTTTGTTTAAAGGCAGTAAAACTATAAAAAAATATTTTTTTGAAAAAACTATATTCACAAGATGAAAGAATCTATAATTCTGGCACCTAAGGATTGTCAAATGCTCCTAAAAATAGATTGTTGTGGAAACGTTTATTATAAGGAAATTGATATATTCTCTAGGAAGGACGGGGTGAATGGGCCTGCTACATTTTCTACATTGAAGACATATACAGGTTTTGATTCTACTTCTCTTAACTCAAGTGGGGCTTCATTGGATTTCTGCTACCGCGGAGATAATCAAATTCTGGGTAAGGGTCAGGAGAAAACTAGCCATAGGCGTTCTCGTGTAATAATTACTGTTGAAAGTGTAAATGATCCATTTATCAGTAAGATTGAGAACAGAATAACTGCTACATTACTTCATATGGGATTGTGTGTGCTACTGTCCCTAGGGCTCCAGTGAGTGAGTATTTTGAATGTGAAGCTCATCCAGATCTGAGAATGGAATAAATGGCTAGGTGTGATATGGCTAATATAAATAATATGCCTACATTTATATTAATTAGTGGATAAGATACGGGAAGAGGAATTCATGTTGTGAGAGCCAGGGTTAAGGCTAGCATTGGGGCAATAATATATAAATTGATAATGTTGATGGACATAGTGGTTCTTTAATAAGTAATTTGTATGCCTCAGCAATGGTTTGTAATCATCCATGGGGGCTGAGGATTGTTGGCCCTTTCTGGATTTGTATATAGCCTAGGATTTTCCATTTAATTAATATGAGGAATGCCATGGTGAATTAAATTGGGTCATTTGTGAAAGAATGTTGATTATAAACATATTCTTAGGAAGAGGACTTGAACCAGTGCAGATAAAGGTTTCAGTTTTACATAATTACCGGGCTCTGCCACCTTAACAAACCCGGTTCTACAGCAGGGTATGTATAAATTAATTGAATGTAGATTATATCATCATTTAGTTTCCAGACATTTTGTAAAGTAAGCCATAATGCTCTTGTCCTTTCCTACTGGCAGAAATCTGCAATAGACAGAAAGCAATCAGGATGACTCCAGTCTGAACTCAGATCACATGAGACTTTAATCGTTGAACAATTAAGAGCAGTTATACCATTGAAATGTCGTGATCCAGCATCAAGGTCATAAACCATATTGCCGCTATGAACTCCAGAATACAATTACACTGTTATCCCTAGTAAAACTTGTTCTGTTGATCAGTGTTTTAGAACAGGTGATAAAGCATTTTGACTAGTTGGTCTAAATTTTGATCAGTCAGAGGTGGTTGCTTCTCCAAAAAATAAATGACACACGGGCCCAAGGCGCACCAGCTTCAGTAGTTGTGGCACACAGGCTCAGTAGTTGTAGCCCACTGGCTTAGTTGCTCTGTGGCAAGTGGGATCTTCCCAGATCAGGGATCGAACCCGTGTCCCCTGCATTGGCAGGCGAATTCTTAACCACTTCATCACCAGGGAAGTCCCAGAATCGCAGTCTCCCTTTTAGTATACCTTAAGCCCAAAGAATCCATGGAGAATTGTTACAGAAAATAAGACAATAAAATATTGTAAGGACTGTAACAGAAGCATATAGTACACAGTTCATATAGACACAGCCCAAGCAGTTACAAAGTATATTAAAAGGGAGGCTGCAATTTTATTTTATTATTTTTATTATTTTTTAACATCTTTATTGGAGTATAATTCCTTTACAATGATGTGTTATTTTCTGCTTTATAACAAAGTGAGTCAGTTATACATAAGCATATGTTCCCATATTTCTTCCCTCTTGCATCTCCCTCCCTCCCACCCTCCCTATCCCACTCCTCTAGGTGGTCACAAAGCACCGAGCTGGTCTCCCTGTGCTATGTGGCTGAGGGAGGCTGCAATGTTAAAAGAATACGATAAATTATACCCACAAACTCCCAATCTTTCCTGAAACGTTGCAATCTGGAACCCTATTGTAGGAAGCAGAAGATTCCAGGAGACATTCTACAAATGAAGGACTCTAAACCCTGTGGTTGGATAAGGAATTCTGGAAGGAAGGTATCCTCACCCGAGGAGAGCAGGTTCCTATACTTGTCTAACATCACATACCTGGATAGTTCCCACTGATCTTGGTCCAGGCATTGCCTGTCCTCTTGAGAGAAAACTATGGCCATATCCTGGAATGTCAGCGGTCCCTGAAATTAAAAGTACACATACTGTGTGGCCACGGGAAGAGTTCATAATGTGACCCAAGAAGAAAAGAGCAAGTTAAGAGAACTGGTTTTAATTTAGAAGAGTGTCTTCAATTTCCCACTAATATATATATATATATATATATATATATATATATATATTTTTTTTACAAAGTAAGTTTCTCTATCTTATTTCTAACTACAAGAAAAGAGTGTGGCATGTGATCCACAAAACCAGTATAGAGACTATACTTATCTGGAAAAGAAATGATAAAATGATGGTTTCAACACAGGCATATGCATTTTTGAGTGTTTTATTTATATCAAATTGGATAAAATGTGTGTATTGCTCAGACAGAAAAGACGTGTCGAGGTAGAAATGTACCTTTCAACTATTCATGGGTACACAAGGACACTGGGAAGATTGTAAAAGTTCAGATTGTGATTCAGTAGGTCCGGTGGGCCTGAGTTCTATTTTTTTAACAAGCTCACTTTTAACTAGTGATGCCACAGTCTCTGATTCATTAACGACAATTGTGAATAGCAGAGACATAATTAGAAAGGTAAAAATTCATATTTAATTTTGAACTTAAAGTGTTTTATGGATTTTACACCTTTAATAGGATAGAAAGCACAGCAGCAACAATCATTTGTGAATATTTACCATAGACCGTGTATCTTTCTAACTTTGTAGTGTAGGACTCCAGGAAAAATGCCTGGGCTGCGGTCACAGTGGGCGGGGCCCTCAGGCCGGGCCGCCCCTCCAGGACGCCCGACGGGGCCCTGAGCTCCTGGAGGCTCCCTCCCCCGGCGCCTCCGTCCCTCCCAGAAGGCCTCGGGGCAGAGCGGTCCCACCCGCTGCGCCCAGAAAGGAGCCCGCGTTTCCGCAGAGCTGGAGCTCCCGGCTCGGGGTCTCTTCCCTCCGCCTTCACGGAACTGCCCCGGAGCCCGCGGCGAGGGCGGCCTCACTGACGCTGCCGGCTCTGGAGGGGCCCCGGAGGCCGAAGCCGCGACAGTCGTGCGGACGGCGGGCCGGGTAAGTGGGCGCCGACCCTCCGCCTGGTACGGTGCCCTGGCGGCAGGGCAAGACCAGCTTCTGAGGGGCAGGGGTTCGCTGCCACCCGCCGCTGCTGTGCAGAAAGGGCGGCTCCCAGCGTCTGGTCCCGGGAACTTCGGTCCCTCCTCTCGCCCCTGCCCTCGGCCTGGCACGCGGGGCCTGGGGGGCGTGGGGAGGGGGTCGGCCTGAGTGTCCTGAGGGGAAACGGGGCAAGGGAGGCGCAGGGCCCGGCTGCAGCGTCAGCGCGCCTCCCCCCGACTGCGGGGAAAGCGGCTAAAAACTCCTCCCGAGGCTCGCAGGCCCCTTATTCAGCGGAGTCCCTCTGCCCTCCTTCCTCCCTGAGCTAAAGGACCGGGGGAGGGGATAGGGCAGGGCACTGGCGCAGGTAATGGGGACCATCAGCAGGTGATTGTTAACTAAGGAAAACCGGCTCTCCCAACGTGAGGAATGCAGCGCTTTTCTTTGTTTGCGGAGATGCCAGAGGCTGGGCTCCCTGAATTCCTTCCTTTCATATGCACCTCAGCGCTCTGGGGCCTGCATTCTGTATTTGCATATCCTGAGATCCTCAGGGCTCGCGGCTCACACTGGAGGGCTGCAAGGGCTGATGACTGTGATATCCTTTGTTTACTGAGATGGCAAGAAATATTCCATTTCTCACAGGCTTGAGGGGCACAGAGTGAAAAGGGTAGGAGAATCTCACTCGGCATGTACTTTGGTTTACACATAGATAATATTTACACTTAACTGTGCTACTAGAGGTTCTCAAGTGCGATCAACTTGTACCACTGCCCTCTATGTATTAACTTCATGAATATCATAAGATAAATGCCTATAGAACTGACTTAATCCATTTAAATAGGATAATGGTTTTTAAAGGAAACATAATAGAAATATAACAACAAATCCCTTACCACTAAAGGCTGGGTCTGGAGCAACCTAAATAAATGTTCCATTGTTAAAATATTGAAAGATGTATTCAATAGAAATATCAACAAAAATGACAAATGATGAGGGCAGCAGAATGTTGAAATGTTCTATCTTTATCCTTAAAGTGGCAGAACATCATGTATTAGTAGGCGCTGGGGGCAGAAGATGCCTGATTTTATACCTTTGTCATATTTGTACAGTTGTTTCAACAAGTAACTTAAAGACCAAATGGAAAAAAAGGAGGTTTGTGCCTGAGATCATGTTGATGTGAAACCAGGGATGGCCACCTTGTCCCAGGTGAGTTAAGTTTACCTGGCAGGTAGGCCGCAGAGCTCCTGAGAAGCAAGGGTTGGAATTTTTCTGCTGGGTGCCCCTTAGGTTCTGTGACTTGACTGATTGTGAGTCATGTTTTGGGAAAGACCTGATCACAGGAAAAGGGTGGGGAAGAGTGATTTGGGGAGCAGCTAACAACATGCATCACGGCTCATGGCTTGAATGAATTTTAAAGAAACAGGAAAACAAATGCTTCTTACGGAATCAGAGAATGTCCAGCCGGACAATCCCAGAAAATGAGGAACACCCATCCCATTTTCCAGATGAGCAAACAGAGGCCCAGCAAGGTGAAATCCCTCACCCAAGTTGCACCTGTCTCTCCTCCCCACTACATGGTTCATGAAAGCACGACTTTTCCTGTCGTGATCACTGCTGAACCCCAAAAAGGACCAGGCATCTAGCCGCTGCTCCAAAAATTTTGGTTGACTGTAGGAACAATGCTATTTCTTTCTTTCTCACTCTTATTCAGGATTGTGCCAAGAACTCCCCAGGCTGCAATGTAATTCGATAAATGTAAATATTAATTGAGTTTTGTTGTGATGAGGACTTAGGCTTTGGAGGCAACAGACTTGGTTCAGATCTTGG
Organism: Mesoplodon bidens; assembly: GCF_964165515.1. Lineage (NCBI taxonomy): Eukaryota > Metazoa > Chordata > Mammalia > Artiodactyla > Ziphiidae > Mesoplodon > Mesoplodon bidens. The sequence continues at coordinate 63,476 of NW_027672064.1, read as the reverse complement.
TTCTGCCACTCAATAGCTGTTTGGCTTTGGGAAAATTACTAAACCTCTCTGAGCTTATTTCCTCCTTTGTAAAGTGGGGATAAATGTATCTGAGCCAGCAGAGCACCTGCATGAGAGATGTGCACTAAATATTGGTCTTTCTCATTCTCCCACGCCATCTCTGTTCTTCCCAGAGAAGTTGTACAGAAGGATATAGTACTTTTTTAAATTAATTAATTAATTAATTAATTTTTGGCTGTGTTGGGTCTTCGTTGCTGTGCGCGGGCTTTCTCCAGTTGCGGCGAGCGGGGGCTACTCTTTGTTGTGGTGCGCGGGCTTCTCATTGTAGTGGCTTCTCTTGCTGCGCTTGTTGTGGAACACCGGCTGTAGGCACACGGGCTTCAGTAGTTGTGGCCTGCAGGTTCACTAGTTGTGGCGCATGGGCATAGCTGCTCCGCAGCATGTGAGATCTTCCCTGACCAGGGCTCGAACCCATGTCCCCTGCGTTGGCAGGCATATTCTTAACCACTGCGCCACCAGGGAAGTCCAATATAGTACTTTATAAAGAGGGGTTTTAATTGATTTCAGATAGTGTACATGTTTCTTGTAGGAAAGATTTTTCCACTATAGAAACATTAACATGCAATACCACTACAAATGCAGTATTCTATGGGTTAGATATTATCAGTAAATTTTATAAGTAATTGGGCAAAGGCCAAAGCACTAGGTACTGGGGAGTAAGAAGTCTCAAGTCTGGGGTGCCCCCCCACCCCAATTTCAAGAGCAGGGTGTGTTTTTCAAATCCATATTTCATCTGGTCTTTGTTTCTCATCCATCCTCTGTGTCTGCCTTTCACAAAAGGCTCAGATCCTCCACTTTCACACCCTCCTGGCTGGCTGTGCCCCAGCTCCCGTCCTGGAACCTCTGCACGCATGGGTGTGCCTGCTCTCCCTGGGCCTCACCAGCTTTGCCAGGGAGCTGCTGTATAGTGCACTGCTAGCTGTACCCCAGAGTGCCTAGACCCTTCTGGTACATGAAGTACACCCTCATCACCATGAGTGCACGCCCATCCCCTTACCTTATATCCTGCCTCTAAGCCAGGCTTGGGGGTGACTAGTGTGCATTCAGCTATGTGAGGTGCTGGGATCAAAGTGAAGTTCCCAACTTTTGAAGTTGCAGGCTTGAGGGGCACACAGTGATTTAAAGTCGGGTCACCTGACTTAAAGGGTGGGCTGATTGCTTTAAAGCCAGGGCAGCTGACTTAAACCCTGCGTCCCTCCGCTGCAGGACGAGACCAACTTTGGCGCTGCTCGGGTTTGCTCCAAGCCAGCACTGCTGTGCAGGAAGAGCTTCCAGTAGTGCCTTAGTGCGGGGGGACTTGGTCCGTTGTCTTGCCGCTGCCCTCAGAGCGGGACCACCTGCTCTTCTGGAGGGGGAAGTGCAGAGTCCCGGCTGGAGTTGCGGCACCCCTTGTCTGATGGCAGGGAAGGGGGGACGGGGCTGTGTGGTGTCCTGGGGCTGGACTCACCAGGTCGACTCAGCCTCTCAGCCTCCTAACCTCACCCCACACAGCCCACAAGAGTCTCCAATGATATGTAATTGTGCCTTAGGTTCTCGGTCTTCAAACTCATACCCAGGCTCCCAGGTCCCTTGATTTAGCCAATTCCTCTGTGCTCTTTCTTCTATTAGATACAGTCCCAGAGGGAGGGGCTGGGGGATGGGACTGGAGGGACCCCGGCAGCACTGGCCTAGGCTGACTAAAGAGATCCAGGGCCTGCGCTATCACACATGTGCGAGGACCCTTAAGGCGCAATCGAGGGGGCCAGTTAGAGGCAGTCCTTGTTGCCTCAAGTGAGTATGGATCACCGTCGGGTGGGGAGCATGCTGACCCCTGAGAAGTACTGTTAGAAGGATGTGTTCCTCCCTCGGCTTCAAGGACGTGGGTGGGCTTCAGGGCTCCATTTCCCCTCCAGACCTCCAGGGCTGACTGCACCCCAGCGGCCTTGAAGACCTGGCTTCCTGTCCCAGAACTTGCCAGGCTCCAGGAAGAATCCAGACTGCAGAGATGGTGCTTGAGCGCTCCAGCTTAAGAAGTGCTGTCCCTGGGGACCCAACAGTGGAGGGAGGAAGGGTGAAGGGAGTAGGGGGGTGGGGTTGGGAGGGGTGGCTGCCCTGGGAGATGTTGAGAGAGAAATATCACCCCCCCACACCCCCTGCCCCCTGCAACTGACTGACCCACTGATGCCATAGGATCTCAGGCCCTTTTAGTCAGAGATGCCTCGGTTTCTTTACTCCTGCGTTCAAAACTATGCAAAACCAACTCTTCATCCTCTTGCTGCCTGGCCAGGACTTGTAAAGCACTGTTCTTTTGGAGCACTCGTTCCCTAAACTGCAGTTTGGAGCTGTCCCAGCTATTTAAAGGTGTTCTCCTTAAACTGAGAGTAAATCCTACTCTTTTGGAAAAACGCCCTGGACTTCCGAGGAGATCATGTTTTCTGCCCATTCCTTCCTTCTACTTCCCTCTTAAGAAGCCCTGTGCTCAAAGGGCTTGGTGACTTATTTTTTGCTTGATGTCAAAAAGAAACCTTCCCCATGCACCGCAAAAATCTTTCCTGGAGCATAGGTGTTTCAAAACCATGACCGTGTTTTGCAGTCAGTATACACTGGGTAGACTGCCTAGCAGTCCCTCCAAGAGCCAGAGGTGAGCGTAATCAACTTATCTGATTGGATGCCCTTCAAGTTTAGGAAGGTCCCATTCTTATGCCCCAGCAGATAAGACAGGGCCCTGGATGGCTGTGGCTGTGATTAGATAATTTCTGATCATTTTATTTCCCTTACTGAGCTGCTGCTTCTAGGTTAAATTCATTTTATTACCTGTCCTTTTTTTTTTTTTTTGCGGTACGCGGGCCGCTCACTGTTGTGGTTTCTCCCGTCGTGGAGCACAGGCTCCGGACGCACAGGCTCAGCGGCCATGGCTCATAGGCCTAGCCACTCCGCGGCATGTGGGATCCTCCCGTACTGGGGCATGAACCTGTGTCCCCCGCATTGCAGGCGGACTCTCAACCACTGCGCCACCAGAGAAGCCCTACCTGTACATTTTTAAAGAAAGACTGAAAAAGTCACTGTAATAGGTCAGGAGTCTGAGCTCAGGGTTAGTCAAAGGTACTCACAGGGAGGAAGGTGGATAAACATAGGTGCGTAAAATAGGAGGGTTGGCAAGTACAGCCAGGACAACCGGGTTCACCCTGCGCACTAATAAAGGCCAGAATCTCCTCATTTATCTCTGGTGGGAAGTTCTGATGGTTTCTCAGGATCAAACTCAAATCATATTCGAACTAGGGGGCTTCCCAGAAGGCGCTGAAGCACCGGCAGAGCCCACCTGCGCTCCCACCTTGGCACTCCAGGATCAGAGTTGGGTTTGGAGATGGGGTTGCTGTAACCCCAAGGAGGTGAGCAGAGAGGAGGAGTTGATTACCGGTCTCCTCTGACTCTCTGGCCCAAATTGCCTGGCTTCATGGGGGGGCAGAGTTTTGCTTTGAGCAACTTATGGGGCACTTCCAGACTGGTGGGGTTGCCCAGTGGCCTGACAGTCTGACAGGCTGGCTGTGCTGTGACCGCCCTTTGTTTCTTCAGAATCTGTTCATCAGGAGGTGCATGGTTGCGGAAGCCCATTCACCGCCCGCCCCCCCCCCCCCCCCCGAGGGTGATGGCACCTTCCCTGGCTGTACCCTATGATCACCAGGTACTTGAAATGAATGCAAGGTTTTGACTTCAAGGAAGAGCTCATATAACACCTTCTGCCTCATAATGTGTGGGATTTACTATAGTGGAAGGACATTATAAAGAACAGGTAGAAAACTCACCTGCTGGTCTCCATGTAGGAGTTTACTTTGCGTGAATCTCTCCTACACGAGCAGATAGCAGAGGTTTATTTTTGTTCCCGTGTGTGTAGTTGTGGCAGAGGACGTAGGTATGGTGGTTTGAAGCCCTCAAAGAAATATTCTCAGAATTCTCAAGACTTCTCTTGATTGGAACCGAAAGAGACCTGGAAAAGGAGGAAAAGCAAAGGAGGAGGGAGAACGAATGGCTGTTTCTCAGTAAATTCACCTTCCTGGTTGATTTTTCTGTCTTCTCATTTCTTTTAACTTCTATGTATGTCTAATGGAATGATGTAGAAAGGCTGATTTTTATGCTTTAAAAGATTTTACATCACAAAGAAACTAGAAGTGGCTAACAGAACTTATTTACATCATTACATAGAGACTTTGATATTAAATTTGTATACTAAAATGGGTTAATCCAAATTTTCTCTTTCTTTTTGAGTGAATATTTGTAACATATTTTTGTAGATAATAATTTATCCTAGATATACAAAATTGTGAGAATGGGTACCATTTTTCACCACTTAAATGATTTCTTTTAAATGAATAGATCGTACACTTTAAAGGCCAGTGTTGTCTTACATGTTGTTTTTTAATTCCTTGATTTCCAAAACTTGTGTTTATTTAATTGATTTCTATCTAATAATCTGTCTCTCCTTTATTGTTTCTTACTTTATATTTTATTGATCTATAGTTAATTTACATTATTATATTAGTTTCAGAGGTACAACATAGTGATTCATAAATGTTTAGGTTCTTCTCCATTTATACTTATTATAAAAGAGTGGCTCTATTCCCCATGCTATACAGAACGTCACTGTAGATTATTGATTTTATACATAGTGGATTCTTCCTCAGAATCTCCTACACTATTTTGCTCCTCCACCCTGTCTCTCCCTGCTGGTAACCACTAGTCTGTTCTTTAATCTGTGAGTCTGTTTTATTGTTGTTGTTGTTGTATTCAATGTTTTAGATGCCACGTGTAAGTGATAACCTACCAGGCTTGTTTTCTCTGCGGCTTATTTTACTAAGCATAATACCCTCCAAGTCCATCCATGTTCTTGCAAATAGCAACATTTCATTTTTTGCTGAAGTCATCATAAATATCATTTTTTATCCCCTAACCTATTGATGAACACTTAGTTTGACTCTGTATCTTGGTTATGGCAAATAACACTGTTATGAACATTGGTTTGCAGTTATTTTTTTTTTTAAATAGTGTTTTTGTTTTCTTCTGATATACCCAAGAGGGAAATTGCTGGATATTATGGTAGTTCTATTTTTAGTTTTTTGTGGAACCTCCATTCTTCTTTCCACAGTAGCTGCACTACTTCACATTCACATCAAGGGTTTACAAGAGTTTCCCTTTCTCCACATCCTCACTAACCTTTGTTATTTGTGACGTTTTTGATGACAGCCATTCTGACAAGACTGAGGTGATATATCTCATAGTTTTGATTTGCATTTTATTGCCGATTAGCTATGTTTAGCATCTTTGTGCATTCTGGCTGTCTATCTGTATTTTTTCCTTGGAAAAATGTCTATTTAAGTCTTCTCATTTTTTAAAAAAATATTTTGGGTACAGTTCTGATATTGAGTTGTATGTGCTGTTTCTGTAGTTTAGATATGAACCCTTGCTTGGTCATCTTTTTGGTGTTAACCTCTTATCATGTGCAAATATTGTCTCTCCTTCAGCAGGTTGTCTTTTCATTTTGTCTTTGGTTTCCTTTGCTGTGCAAAATCTTTTAAGTTTAGTGAAGTCCCATTTGTTTATTTTTGCTTTTGTTTCATTTGCCTTAGTAGACTGCACGCAAAACTGTTGCTATCATTTATGTTGAAGAATGTTCTGTATTTTCCTCTCGGGGTTTTATGGTCCTACATTTAGGTCTTTATTCAGTTTTGCGTTAATTTTATATACGGTGTGCTAAAATACTCTAATTTTATTCTTTTCCATGTAGCTGACCAGTTTTCCTAGTACCACTTATTGAAGAGACAGTTCTTTCTCCATATTGCCTGCTTTGTCATAAATCAATTAAATATACGTGTGTGGGCTTATTTCTGGGATCTCTGTTCTATTCCAGTGATCTTTGTGTCTGTTTTTGCTCCGGTCCGATGCTCTTTGATTACTGTCGCTTTGCAGTATCATCTGAAGTCAAGGTGCGTGATGCCTCCAGCTCTGTTCTTTCTCAAGATTGTTTGGCTATTTGGGGTCTTTGTGTTTCTATACAAATTTTAAAATTACTTTTTCAAGTTCTATGAAAATGCTTTGGTATTCTGATAGGGATTGCATTAAATCTGTAGATTGTCTTTGGCAGTATGGTTATTTTAACAGTATTAATTCTTCCAGTCCATGCACCTGCTATATTTTCTCATCTTTTTCTGTTGCCTTCAACTTCTTTCACCAATGGCTGATACATTTCTGAGTACGTGTCTTTTACCTGCTTAGGTGTGTTTGTTCTTAGGTATCTTATTATTTTTAGTGTGATTGCATATGGTATTGTTTTCTTAATTTTTTTCTTTCTGACAGCTTTGAGTTTTGTTTTTTTCTTCTTTTTCTAATTCCTTCAGGTGTAATGTTAGGTTGTTTATTTGATATTTTTCTTGTTTCCTAAGAATAAGCTTGTATCACTATAACTTCCCCCTGTGAACTGCGTTGGCTGTGTCCCATAGATTTTGGATCACTGTGTGTTCATTTTCATTTCTCTTGGGTATTTTTAGAATCCCTCTTTAATTTCTTCACTGTTCCTTTTTTCCCCTTTTATTCGCCTGTGATGTGAGGACTATCTAATATGATGTTTGGATTTCTTTCAGTTGTGTGTGTGTGTGTGTGTGTGATTATTTCAGTTGCTGAGCTCTTAGTTTCACGTGGACACTAACAACCCTGCATTGTTACTCTGCTCCCCCACAGTTACTGAACTTGACCTTATATTTTACATCTACTTGTTTTGTGTGTCCCTTAACTTCTTATTGTGAATATAGATGATTTTATTACTGTTTTCTTTCATCCTTCCTATTAGCTGTGTACCTGGTTGATTTACTGCCTTTGTTGAATATTTGCCTTATCCAATGAGGTTTTTCGGTTAGTAAGTTTCCTTTTCTAATTTTTATGTTTCAGTCATGGCCTTTTCTTTTTCACTGAGAAAAACCCCTTTAAGATTTCTCATAAAGCTGGTTTGGCGATGCTGTGCTCTTTTAGTTTTGCTTCTTTGTAAAACTTTAGATCTCACCATCAAATCTGAAGGAGAGCCTTGCTGGGTAGAGTATTTTTGGTTATAGGCTTTTTCCTTTCATGACTTTAAATATACCATGCCACTCCCTTCTGGCATGCAGAGGTTATCCTGAAAAGTCAGCTGATAACTTAATGCAAGTTCGCATGTTTGTAACTTGTTGCTTTTCCTTTGCTCCTTTTAATAGTGTCTTTTTATCTTTATTTTTTTGCCATTTTAATTACAATGAGTCTTGGTGTGGTCCTCTTTGGGTTGATCCTGTTTTGGCCTTACTGTGTTTACTGGACTTGGATGTCTGTTTTCTTTCCCAGGTTATGGAAGTTTTCAGCTCTTATGTCTTCAGGTATGCTCTACACTGCTTTCTCTTTCCTTTTTGCTTCTGGGACCAGCATAATGCAAATATTAGTACACCCGATGTTTCACATGTCTGTTCAACTTTCTTCATTTCATTTTAATGTATTGTTTTACAGTTCATCTTCAGTGGTTGCCAGTACTCTGTCCTTCAGTTTTCTGATTCATTCTTCTGTGTCATTTAGTCTACAGTAGTTTCCTTTTAGTGTATTTTTCATTTCAGTTATTGTATTCCTCATCTCTGTTTTGTTGCTCTTTAATGCTCTAACTCTTTTTAAAAAAATTCTACCTTCTTGCTCTGGTCGTCCATTCTTCTCCTGAGTTCTTTGATCATCTTTATAGTCATTACCTTGAACGATTTTTTGAGGAGATTGGTTACCTCCACTTCACTTAGATCTTCTTCTGAGTTCTTATCTTGTTCCTTCATTTGGATCGTGTTTCAGTGTCACCTCATTTTTCTTAACTTGCTGTTTTTATTGCTATGTATGTAGTATGTTCGTTACATTTCCTGACCTTCTAGAAGTGGCCTTTTGTAGGAGAGGTCCTATGTGTCCCAGAAGCCCACTGTCCCCTGGTCACTAGAACTATATGTTCTAGGTGTACCCCCTATGTTGGCTACTTGGGCTCTTCTATTGTGGTGGGCTGACTACTGTGGGTGGTCTGGTAGGCTTGGCTGCCCCCAGACTGCTTGTTTGACAGACTCTGCCTTGTATGGAGGCTGTCTGTGCTGCTTGGTGAGGCTAAATCATAAGGCAGTTGGCTCCACGACTCTGTGGGACACCAAATCTAGTGCTGGTTCACTTATGGGTAGAATTGCAGTCCAGGTGATATCAGGGCTAGTGCCCAGTCACTGCGGTGATGCTGGCTACTGGGAGGAAGACACAGGTCCTGAGTTCTGGCTGCAGGGCCCAGGAGTCTCAGAGTTGGTGTTGGATCACTGTTCCTGACACAGCTGTCTGCAGGGTCTGGGGTATCCCTAATCTTGTGCTGTCATTCTGATGGGCAGGGTCAAGACCCAAGTGAGTCCATGGCTGCTTCTGGCCTGCAAGTGAGTGTTCTGGTCACACAGGCTGCTGGGCTGTGGTATTCCTGGAGCTGGTGTGTGCCTGTTGGTGTATGAGGCTGATCCCACTGCTAGAGCAGATTTGCTGTTGGGTAGGTCCAAGCTCCATCCAGTCCCTGTGCAGTAATCACCTGCCGACGGTGAGACTGATTCCAAGGCCAGAGCAGGCTCACTTGTCAGAGGGGCCAAGGACTCTGGGGCTGGTGCCTCTCCACTTAGGTGTGGAGGCTGGTCCTGGGGCTTTTGGTTGCTGGGCCCATGTCCAGCGGCAGCTGTGCATTGAGAGGGTCTGAAAGCAGCCTGTTTGCTGGTGGATGGGGCTATGCCCCTGCTCAGTTAGTTGCTTGGCCTGCAGCATCCTAGTACTTGTGTCTATAGTCTGGTGGAAATGGGTAGGGCTAGACCCTGAGGCTAAAAAGATAGAGGGAGGACTCTAAAATTATGCTTGCTGGTACCAGTGGCCACGAGGTAGAAGGAGCTTCCCCAAGTGGCTGCTGCCAGTGTCTATGTCCCTGACGCTGTGCTGTAGTTGCCTCTGGACTCTCTGGGAGACTCTCCAAGATCAGGAGGTAGGTGTGACCCAGAATCCGTTCAAATGAGCCATACCTGAGGTTTCTAAAGAGTTATATACACAATTGCTATTTGGATTGCTTGTTGATGAAGATCAGTGGAAAAACTAGAGTCGTTTCCAAGTGTAGGTAAGATATAATGAGAGGATGGAGGTGGGAAGTAGGGAGGCCCAGAGAAAAGTGGGAAGGTCATACTGGGCCAAGATGGTGGTAATATCCATCAGAACGGATGGTAGGGCAGACTGTGGTTTCATCTTTTTTATTTCGGCTCCCCACCTCATCCTTAATAATTCTTTGGGAATATTTCATTGCTCTGTGATGCAGGTACAGAATTCGAGTGAGGAGACTACACCCTCAGCGTCCAGCTGTCTGAGTCCTCAGTGTGCTTCAAATGATGGAGAACTATTGCTTCTTTATGAGAAGAGTTAGTACCTCGTAGCTAAGCTTTAGCTGGAGCTTATGCAGGATTGATTCCAATTTATATATACTGTTGGCATGGAGGTTCCTCCTCCTCTTTTCTTGACCATTATGAAATGAATCTATATTTCTCAATGTTTGTGTGTATCAGATAAATACATTAAGTAAAGGAATCTTATATATTGCTCCCTGCATAGTTTGCTCTTTCTTGTTTCTCTTTTACCTTTACTAAATTAGCACAGTGAGAGACCGTGCAATGTTCTAATCAGGAGAGATTAGAATATCATATTTCTAGAGAGGTTGGTGGGACAGAGCAGGGGTCCCAGTGAGAATCAAAGCTTCTGTTTCTACTTGGAAGTGTACCTGTATAGAGTAGAGGGCTCCAGGAAATATCCCAGAATATTGCAATGTCCCTGCGGGAGATCATTAAGAGAGGCAGGATCTGGTCCCAGATCAGTGCACTATGACATGTTTGTCAGTCATCTGGTGTGAGATTCTCAGAGCCAATCCCATATGGTAAGGCTGAGTGCAGAGCGATGAAGAACCTGTGAAAGCCTTTGATTGAATGTTAAAGATGAAGCTCTGATTTTGGGGAGAATTTTCTTACCTGACTGAATGTCACCCTTCTGTGCTTTTCTTCTCTTGATGACCACTGACTGAAAGTCATTAGAGGATCATGTCTAGACAGCATTCTTTATTTAATTTCTTAAAGAAGAAAACATAGAAAACATTTTTATCCACTTTCAAATTGAGGATCAAGGGGAATGACATCAGTGAAAATGTCAGAGTAGGGAACTCTAGCTTGTGCCATCACCAGAAACACTGACATATGTGGTAAAACCTGTCAGAATGATCTTATCAACACATGTAAGTTTTCTTTTCTTTTCACCCTGTAGATTTATCTTTCACTGAAACTTAACTTACTACAAGATGTGGAGAATAAACAGGGAAGTAGAAACTGCATTTCCTGATGAGAGAATCACTAAGTCACATTAGTTGTTCTGAGCTATGTCTTACTCACCGTGACTGTAATTAAAACAAACAAACAAAACACTTTTTTTTGGTAAGTCAGTTCTGACATTTCCTTGTTAAAGACAAGGTAACAGATACAGATTTAGATCTACCAGAATTGAGCAAAATGTTGATTGTACCTGTGCTGCATATATGAGCATGACCTGCTACAAATCTTCATTATACTTATTGCCACAACTGACAAATTCACTTTGGCCACTCCTGATATGTTGCATGTAAGGAATGCATAGGACACTAACCCCAGCTGGTCAAAGGTAAACTCTGCCACGTGGATTACTGCATGTTTTCCTGCTGGAAGACCACACATTCTCGAGTATCATGACTGCAGAGTATGTGGGCTCTTCTTTTTTCTGGATAAAGGTTAGATAATCACCTAATTTTATGAGAAATATATAAATTGTATTTGCATATTCTTCAGGTTTTTATTTATCCATTCTCTTTCAAGTCCTAAGTGCAAATATTAAAGTGATTTCCAAGAGGGTGGTAAATAAGACAGCTACGTTTATGCTCCAAAATTAGCAATAAAGCATAATACAATTGTAAATGCATTAATGTGTGATTAATATGTAGATACTATGTAAATGCAATTTTAGTAATGCTTTGTGGAGAGCTTCAGAATCTAGGTATTTAAAAAAAAAAGAAGAAGGAGTTTTTGAAACTCTCAGGAATTATATAGAAGTTTTTGTGTCTATAATTATCAATCTGGAATAATGCATTTTCTCAGAAATAAACTAGGCATAAAATTGTAGGAAAAAACTTCATGAAATGAAAGAGCATGTGAGGTGGGCATACAAGAAAAAGAATATTCTCAGAGAATAATGAACAGTGTGAAGTTCAGCAGAAGTGTAATACAGATTCAAAGAGTAAAACTTTGGAGAGCCTATTTATGAGTTCCTCATATTGCATCTTTGGAGAGACGGTAGTCATTTGAAATATGATGTTATAAGATGACGTTAACATACTTAAATACTTTCGTTTAGAAATGACCACTTAGAACCAGAATAAATGAAAGAGAGCACAAAATTATGTTTTTGTTGATTTTTGAAGATCTCAGGTGAGTGCTGATAATTTAAATGTATATGATGTCAGGCTTCCCTGGTGGTGCAGTGGTTGAGAGTCCGCCTGCCGATGCAGGGGACACGGGTTCGTGCCCCAGTCCGGGAAGATCCCACATGCCACAAAGCGGCTAGGCCCGTGAGCCATGGCCGCTGAGCCTGCACGTCCAGAGCCTATGCTCCACAATGGGAGAGCCCACAACACTGATAGGCCCGCGTACTGCAAAAAAAAGCAAAAAAAAAACCCAAAAAAACCCATGGTGTCTTTCACTGCGAAATAAAGGAGCTTTGGAGGATTCCTGGAATGAATGTCAATATTATGACAATAGTATGAGTGTGTTTCATGTTTGGTAATTACAATCATTGTTGCTTTTGCTGTGGTCATCCATTTACAATGTTTGGTGTCAGTTGATTTTTCTCTTGTAAAAATAAAATGCAGTCTGTGTGTGTGGAAAAAAAACATACATGATGTCGTGATAAAGTTGTATGTAATTTGATATCTGGCAAAAAGCATTTCTTTTCTGTAATGCTAGGATGCTAATTGGACATTTTTGCAAGAAAGAGATTTCAGGATGCAAATCTCGTGTCTCTAAGGTGGGAAGCCAGTTGGTGGAACATTCTATTAAACTTGTGTAAGTGCAGAAATATTTTTTTGGAAGAAAGAGGTCATGAATCCCTTTTTAACAGTTAGTGGTTTATAGTATACTGAATGAGCAAAATGGGTATTTCTGAACTTTAGAAAAAAATAATATAGTTTTTCTGCATTTATATTATGCAGCTGATGTAGAATATCAAAAATTCTTTATTTTGAAAAACAATGTAATCAATTTGACATAATTCATATATATTGAACCTGTGGTACACACACAATAAAGCACACATTCAAAAAATCTTTTTCACTTAAGAAATATTTTCTAGTGTAGTTGATTTACAACGTTGTGGTATTTTAAAATACATGTTTATTAGAGTATATTTGCTTTATAACACTGTATTAGTTTCTGCTTTACAACAAAGTGAATCCCCTATATGTATACATATATCCCCATATCCCCCCGTCTTGAGGCTCCCTCCCAGACTCCCTATCCCACCCCTGTGGGGGACATAAAGCACCGAGCTGATCTCCCTGTGCTATGCGGCAGCTTACCACTAGCTCTTTTACATTTGGTAGTGTATATGTCAGTGCTACTCTCTCACTACGTCCCTGTGTCCCCTTCAGCCCTGTGTCCTGAAGTCCGTTCTCTACATCTGTGTCTTTATTCCTGCCCTGTCACTAGGTTCGTCAGTACCATTTTTCTGAATTCCATATATATGTGTTCACATACAGTATTTGTTTTTCTCTTTCTGATGTACTTCACTCTGTATGACAGACTCTAGGTCCAACCACCTCACTACAAATAACTCAATTTTATTCCTTTTTATGGCTGAGTAATACTCCATTATATATATAGGCCATATCTTCTTTCTATATTCATCTGTCGATGGACATTTAGGTTGGTTCTATGTCCTGGCTCTTGTAAATAGTGCTACAGTGAACATTGTGGTACATGTATCATTTTGAATTATGGTTTTCTCCGGGTATATGCCCAGTAGTGGGATTGCTGGGTCATATGGTAGTTCTATTTTTAGCTTTTAAGGAACCTCCATATTGTTCTCCATAGTGGCTGTATCAGTTTACTTTCCCACCAACAGTGCAGGAGGGTTCCCTTTTCTCCACACCCTCTGCAGACTTTATATATTATTGTATTAATTTCTGCTGTGCAGCAAAGTGATTCAGTCATATATATATATATATATATATATATATATATATATATATATTCGTTTCCATTATGGTTTATCACAGGATACTGAATATAGATTCCTCTGCTGTACAGTAGGTCTCTGTGGCTTGTCCATCCTATGTAGAATAGTTTGCTTCTGCTATTCTAAAACTCCGAATCTTTCCATCACTCTCTCCTTGGCAACCACAACTCTGTTTTCTATATCTGTGTGTTTGTTTCTGTTTTGCTGACATGTTCATTTGTGTCCTGTTTTCGATTCCACATGTAAGTGATATTATACGGTATTTGTCTTTCTCTTTCTGACTTACCTCACTTTGTATCATTATCTCTATGTCCATCCATGTTGCTGCAAATGATATTACTTCATTCTTTTTTATGTCTGAGTAATATCTATTGTATACGTATACCACACTTTCTTTATACATTCATTTTTCAGTGAACATTTAGGTTGTTTCCATGTCTTGGCTATTATAAATAGTGCTGCTATGAACATAGGGTTTTATGTATTTTTTTGAATTATAGTTTTGTCTAGATATATGTCCACAGGTGGGATTGCTAGATCATATGGCAACTCTCTTTATAGTTTTTTTGAGGAACCTCCATACTGTTTTCCATAGTGACTGCACCAACTTACATGGCCACCAACAGTGTAGAAGGGTTCCCTTTTCTCTATACCCCATCCAGCATTTGTTAATTGTAGATTTTTTTAAATGATGGCCATTCTGATCAGTGTGAAGTGATACCTTATTGTAATTTGGATTTGCATTTCTCTAATAATTAGTGATGATGAGCATCTTTTCATGTGCCTATTGGCTATCTGTATGTCTTCTTTAGAGAAATGTTTATTTAGTTCTTCTACCCATTTTTCCATTGAGTTATTTGTTATATTGTTATTGAGTTGTATGAGCTGTTTGTATAGTTTGTAAATTAAGCCATTGTCAGTCTCATCATTTACTAATATTTTCTCCCAGCCCATAGGTTGTATTTTCATTTTGATTATGGTTTCCTTTGCTGTGCAAAAGCTTATAAGTTTGATGAGTTCCTGTTTCTTTTTTGCTTTTACTGTAAGTCCCCTGCATATGAACAAGTTCTGTTCCAAGAGTGCGTTTGTAAGTCCAATTTGTTTGTAAGTCCAACAAAGTTAGCCGAGGTACCCAGGTTACACAGTCAGCTATAAGGTGTTGTACCGTAATAGGTTTATAATACTTTTCACAGAAACAATACATAAGAAGCAAACACAAAAACAAAGAAAACATTTTTAGTCTTACAGTACAGTAACTTGAAAAGTACAGTAATACAGTACAACAGCTGGGATACTAAGGCTGGCATCAAGGGAACAGGCGAGAAGAGTTACTGATCGGAGGAGGGAGAGGAGGTGGGAGATGGTAGAGGTGAAGGAGTATCAGCAGTGGGAGACAGGGGGCAAGCTCCAATTTCACTCATACCTGACATTGATGACACAGGTTCTGGTTCCTTGCTGGATTTAATTCTATCTACCCTCTTGAAAAACTGATCCATTGATGTCTGGGTTGTAGCTCGTTTCTTCTCATCATAGATGATGACACGGTAGCACTGGTTTGCCTTCTGAATGGCTGCTGCCACCTTTGGGTACCATTGTAGGTTCGAGCCCTGTGCCTCAGAAACTAACAGTGCCTCCTCCAATTTAGAAGATTCCCTTGGCATTTTCTGTGTCGTGAATCTCTTCAGTTCTTCAGTTACTTCTTCTTCCTCCTGTCCCTCTTCATCCTTTCTCTGCACCTCCAATTCCATCAGTAAACTCCTCATGTTCCACAGCAAGGAGTTCAGTGAAATTGTCCTCTTGCAGATCTAGCTCCAGCTTCTCGCTGAGGGTCACTACGTTGCTGAAGACCTCTTCAGACTTCTGATCTGCCTTCTCAAATCCACAAACGTCATGAACAAACTGTGGGCAAAGGTTCTTCCAAACCCCATTCATGGTGACCACCATACACTCACACCATGCAAAGTCAATTTTTTTTATGGCCTTGTAGATGTTATAGTCCTTCCAAATTGTCCCTAGGTTCTTCCTGATTTGTCACTTACCTTTACTGCCTGACAAAAAGTGTGACATAAATAATATTTCTTGAAAGTCGCTATAACTCCCTGGTCCATAGGATGGATGAGCAATGCAGTATTCGGTGACAGATACACTACTTTGGCGTTGGCAAAAGTCATCCATGAATGGGGGGTGGCCCAGAGCATTGTCGAGCAGCAAAAGAATGTTTTTTTGGGACGTCCTTCTCTGAGCAATATTTCTCTACATCTGGGATAAAGTGGTGGCAAAACCAGTCCTGGAATGTGGCCTGTGTAATCCAGGATTTGGGGTTACGCTTCCACACAATAGGAAGACAGTCATTGGCTATGTTTTTAAGGGTTCTTGGGTTCTCTGAATGATGAACTAAGAGAGGCTTCAGCTTCATATCACTGGAAGATTTGCCACCAAACAACAGTTAGCCTATCTGTTGCTGCTTTACAGCCCGGCATCAACTTTTCCTTCTTACTGATGTAACTTCGGTCTGGCATCCTCTTCCAGTACAGTTGTGTCTCATCCATATTAAACACCTGGTTGGGTAAATGCACACCATTATCAATAATTTCTCAAAGTGTTTCAGGAAGTTCCTGGACAGCTACCCTATCTGCACCTGCTGCCTGTCCACTTACTTTTACCTTGTTGAGGTTGGCTCTACCCTTGAACCGATGAAAACAGCCATGGCTGGCATTAAAAAATATGGCCTCTGATTCTTTCCCGTGTTTCTTCTTCAAGTCTTCATAAAGGCTTTTAGCTTTCTATTGAGTCACCATTAAGCTGAGCAGGATTTAGCGCTGATGTTGATCCTGCACCTGCACACTGAGAAGTTTCTCCATCTCCTCCATCACTTTTCCGTGCTTCTTTGATATTTTGTCATGAACATTGAGTATTATATTGGCGGTGGGTTTGTCATAAATAGCTTTTATTATGTTGAGATATGTTTCCTTTATACCCATTTTGGTAAGCGTTATTATCATGAATGGATGTTGAAGTTTCTCAAATGCTTTTTCGGCATCTATTGAGATGATCATTTGTTTTGTGTTTTCCTTTGTTGATGGAGTGTATCATGTTGATTGATTGGCATATGTTGGAAGAACTTTGTGACACGGGGGTGAATCAAGTTGGATCATGGTGTATGATCCTCTTATGTGTAGTTTTCTAATATTCAGTTGAGAATTTTTGCATCCATATTTATCAGAGATATTGGCCTGCAATTTTCTTTTTTGGTAGTGTCTTTCTCTGTGGTTTTTTTTTTTTTTAGTCTTTATTGAATTTGTTACATTATTGCTTCTGTTTTATGTTTTGGTTTCTTATTTGTGAGGCATGTGGGATCTTAGCTCCACCACTAGGGATTGAACCCACACCCCCTGCACTGCAAGGCGAAATCTTAACTGCAGGACCACCAGAAAAGTCCCCATCTGTGTTTTTTTTCCAGTAAATTTCTTTCTTTATTTTTGGATGTATTGGGTGTTCGTTGCTGTGCACGGGCTCTCTCTAGTTGTGGCGCGTGGGGGTTACTCTTCGTTGTGGTGTGCGGGCTGTTCACTGCACTGGCTTCTTTTTTGCAGAGCATGGGCTCTAGGTGTGTGGGCTTCAGTAGTTGTGGCTATCAGGCTCAGTAGTTGTGGCTCGTGGGCTGTAGAGCACAGGCTCAGTAGTTGTGGCACACAGGCTTAGTTGCTCCACGGCATGTGGGATCTTCCCAGATCAGGGCTTGAACCTATGTCCCCTGCATTGGTAGACGGATTCTTAACCACTGTGCCACCAGGGAAGTCCCCCCCCCATCTGTTTTTGATATCAGGGTGATGGTGGCTTCATAGAATGTCATTGGATGTATTCCTTACTCTTCAATCTTTTCGAAGAGTTTGAGAAGAATCAGTGTAAGTTTTGCTTTGTATATTTGGTAGAATTTGACTGTGAAACCACCTGATCCTGGATTTTTGTTGGTAGGGAGTTTTTGTAAATTACAGATTCTATTTTGCTTGTAGTGATCAGTCTGTTCAAGTTATCTATTTCTTCTTGATTCAGTTTTGTTTGGCTGTAAAAAACAGCATATATTTTTAAGTTATGTTAGCAGCTAAATACTTACCATGTATTAGACCACAAAATAGCAAAGAAAAAAATATTAAAATATTTTTTCAAATAGAAAAAATATTTAAATATTTTTAAGAAATTGGGATAATATTAGTTACAATAATGACAAATTGTTCTGAACTTAAACACTACTTTATCTAAGATGCATATTATATGCTTATCGTTTTACTGTTTTTAAATACATGGAATGTTTTCTCCTTTCTAATGTAATTCTTTTATTTTACCTATATATTGGGAAAAAATTTTAGTTGCACATAATATAAAAAATTACACTTTAATAGGAGACATTAATCCATTTACATTTGCTGTAGTATTGAATATATTTAGGTTTAGAGTTACCATGTTATTGAGTACTCTATTTTATTTATTTATTTTTAAAAAGATTTAATTTTGGGGAGGTGTAAATTATTTATTTATTTATAGCATCTTTATTGGACTATAATTGCTTTACAATGGTGTGTTAGTTTCTGCTGTATAACAAAGTGAATCAGCTATACATATACATATATCCCGACTTCTCCTCCTTCTTGCATCTCCCTCCCACCCTCCCTATCCCACCCCTCTAAGTGGTCACAAAGCACTGAGCCGATCTCCCCGTGCTATGCAGCTGTTTCTACTAGCTATCTATTTTACATTTGGTAGTATATATAAGTCCATGCCACTCTCTCACTTCATCGCAGCTTACGCTTCCCCCTCCCCATGTCCTCAAGTCCATTCTCTACGTCTGCGTCTATATTCCTGTCCTGCCCGTAGTTTCTTCCCAACCATTTTTTTCCTCTTTTTTTAGATTCCATATATATGTGTTAGCATAGAGTATTTGTTTTTGTCTTTCTGACTTACTTCACTCTGTATGACAGACTCTAGGTCTATCTGCCTCACTATAAATAACTCAATTTAATTTCTTTTTATGGCTGACAATGTTCCATTTTATACTGAAGATGTGCAAAATCTTTTTTATCCATTCATCAGTTGATGGACACTTAGGTTGCTTCCATGTCCTGGCTATTGCAAATAGAGTTGCAATGAACATTGTGGAACATGACTCTTTTTGAATTATGGTTTTCTCCAGGTATATGCCCAGTAGTGGGATTGCTGTGTCATATGGTAGTTCTATTTTTAGTTTTTTAAGGAACCTCTGTACTGTTCTCCATAGTGGCTGTGTATCAATTTACATTCCCACCAACCGTGCAAGAGGGTTCCCTTTTCTCCACACCTCTGCAGCATTTATTGTTTGTAGATTCTTTGAATGATGGCCATTCTTACCTGTGTGGGATGATACCTCATTGTAATTTTGATTTGCATTTCTCTAATGATCAGTGATGTTGAGCATTCTTTCATGTGTTTCCTGGCAATCTGTATATCTTCTTTGGAGAAATGTCTAATACGTCTTCTGCCCATTGATGGATTGGGTTGTTTGTTTCTTTGATATTGAGCTGCATGGGCTGCTTGTAAAGTTTGGAGATTAATCCTTTGTCAGTTGCTTCATTGGCAAATATTTTATCCCATTCTGGGGGTTGTCTTTTCATCTTGTTTATGTTTTCCTTTGCTGTGCAAAAGCTTTGAAGTCTCATTAGGTCCTATGTTTTTATTTTTGTTTTTATTTCCATTTCTCTAGGAGGTGGGTCAAAAAGGATCTTGCTGTGATTGATGTCTTAGAGTGTTCTATGTTTTCCTCTAAGAATTTTATAGTGTCTGGTTTACATTGAGTCTTTAATCCATTTTGAGTTTATTTTTGTGTATGGTGTTAGGGAGTCTTCTAATTTCATTCTTTTACCTGTAGCTCTCCAGTTTTCCCAGCACCACTTATTGAAGAGACTGTGATTTCTCCATTGTAAATTCTTGCTTCCTTTATCAAAAATAAGGTGACCATATGTGTATGGGTTTATCACTGGGCTTTCTCTCCTGATCCATCGATCTATATTTCTGTTTTTGTGCCAGTACCATACTGTGTTGATTACTGTAGCTTTGTAGTATAGTCTGATGTCAGGGATCCTGATTACTCCAGCTCTGTTTTTCTTCTCAAGATTGTTTTTGCTGTTCGGGGTCTTTTGTGTTTCCATACAAATTGGGAAATATTTTGTTGTAGTTTTCTGAAAAATGCCGTTGGTAGTTTGATAGGGATTGCATTGAATGTGTAGATTGCTTTGTGTAGTATAGTCATTTCACAATGTTGATTCTTCCCATCCAAGAACATGGTGTATCTCTCCACCTGTTTGTGTCATCTTTGATTTCTTTCATCAGTGTCTTATAGTTTTCTGAGTAAGTCTTTTGTCTCCTTAGGTAGGTTTATTCCTAGATATTTTATTCTTTTTGTTGCATGAGTAAATGGGAGTGTTTCCTTAATTTCCCTTTCAGATTGTTCATCTTTAGTGTATGGGAATGAAAGAGATATCTGTACATTAATTTTGTATCCTGCAGCCTTACAAAATTCATTGATTAACTCTAGTAGGTTTCTGGTAGCACCTTTAGGGTTCTCTATATAGTATCATGTCATCTAGTGGCAAACAGTGACAGCTTAACTTCTTTTCTGATTTAGATTCCTTTTATTTCTTTTTCTTATCTGATTGTTATAGGTAAAAATTCCAAAAGTGTGTTGAATAATAGTGGTGTGAGTGGGCAACCTTTTCTTTTGCCTGATCTTAGTGGAAATGGTTTCACTTTTTCACCATTGAGAACAATGTTGGCTGTGGGTTTGTCATATATGGCCTTTATTATGTTGAGGAAATTTCCCTCTACACCTATTTTCTAGAGGGTTATCATAAATGGGTGTTTAATATTGTCAAAAGCATTTTCTGCATGTGTTGAGATGATCATATGGTTTTTATCCTTCAGGTTTTTTAATATGGTGTATCACATTGATTTGCATGTATTGAAGAATCCTTGCATCCCTGGGATAAACCCAAGTTGATTATGGTGTATGATCCTTTGAATGTGCTGTTGGATTCTTTTTGCTAGTATTTTGCTGAGGATTTTTGCATGTATGTTCATCAGTGATATTGGCCTGTAGTTTTCATTCTTTGTGACATCTTTGTCTGGTTTTGGTATCAGGGAGGTGGTAGTCTCATAGAATAAGTTTGGGAGAGTTCCTCCCTCTGCTATATTTTGGAAGAGTTTGAGAAGGTTAGGTGTTAACTCTTCTATTTGATAGAATTTGCCTTTGAAGCCATCTGGTCCTGGGCTTCTGTTTGTTGGAAGATTTTAATGACAGGCTCAATTTCAGTGCTTGGGATTGGTTTGTTTATAGTTTCTATTTCTTCCTGGTTCAGTCTTGGAAGGTTGTGCTTTTCTAAGAATTTGTCCATTTCTTCCAGGTTGTCCATTTTACTGGCATATAGTTGCTTGCAGTAACCTCTCATAATCCTTTGTATTTCTGCAGTGTCAGTTGTTACTTCTCCTTTTTCGTTCGTAATTCTATTGATTTGAGTCTTATCCCATTTTTTCTTGATGAGTCTGGCTAATGGTTTTATCAATTTTGTTTATCTTCTCAAAGAACCAGCTTTTAGTTTTTTTGATCTTTGCTGTTGTTTCCTTCACTTCTTTTTCATTTATTTCTGATCTGACCTTTATGATTTCTTTCCTCTGCTGACTTTGGTTTTTTTTTTCTTTCTCTAATTGCTTTAGGTGTAAGTTTAGCTTTTTTATTTGAGATGTTTCTTGTTTCTTGAGGCAGGATTGTATTGCTATAAACTTCCCTCTTAGAACTGCTTTTGCTGCATCCTGTAGGTTTGGGGTCGTCATGTTTTCATTGTGATTTGTTTCTAGGTATTTTTTAATTTCCTCTTTGATTTCTTCAGTGATCTCTTGGTCATTAAGTAGTGTATTGTTTAGCATCCATGTGTTTGTATTCTTTTACAGATTTTTTCCTGTAATTGATATCTAGTCTGATAGCATTGTTGTCGGAAAAGATACATGATACAATTTCAATTTTCTTAAATTTACCGAGGCTTGATTTGTGACCCAAGATATGATCTATCCTGCAGAATGTTCCTCGAGAACTTGAGAAAGAGTGTATTCTGTTGTTTTTGGATGGAATGTCCTATAAATATCCATTAATTCCATCTTGTTTAATGTATCATTTAAAGCTTGTGTTTCCTTATTTATTTTCATTTTGGATGATGTGTTCATTGGTGAAAGAGGGGTGTTAAAGTCCCCTACTATCATTGTGTTACTGTTCATTTCCCCTTTTATGGCTGTTAGCCTTTTCCTTATGTATTGAGGTGCTCCTATATTGGGTGCATAAATATGTACAATTGTTATATCTTCTTCTTAGGTTGATCCCTTGTTGATTATGTAGTGTCCTTCTTTGTCTCGTGTAATATTCTTTATCTTAAAGTCTCTTTTATCTGATATGAGAATTGCTACTCTAGCTTTCTTCTGATTTCCATTTGCATGGAATATTTTATTCCATCCCCTCACTTTCAGTCTGTATGTGTCCCTAGGTCTGAAGTGGGTCTCTTGTAGACCGCATATATACCGGTCGTGTTTTCAGATCCATTCAGCCAGTCTGTGTCTTTTGGTTGGAGCATTTATTCCATTTACATTTAAGGTAATTATTGATATGTATGTTCTTATTACCATTTTCTTGATTGTTTTGGGTTTGTCATTGTATGTCTTTTCCTTCTCTTGTGTTTCCTGCCTAGAGAAGTTCCTTTAGCATTTGTTGTAAAGCTGGTTTGGTGGTGCTGCATTCTCTTAGCTTTTGCTCGTCTGTAAAGGTTTTAATTTCTCTGTCAGATCTGAATGAGATCCTTGATGGGTAGAGTAATCTTGGTTGTAGCTTTTCCCCTTTCATCACTTTAAATATGTCTTGCCTGTCCCTTCTGGCTTACAGAGTTTCTGCTGAAAGGTCAGCTGTTAACCTTATGGGGATTCCCTTGTATATTATTTGTTGTTTTTCCCTTGCCGCTTTTAATATTTTTTCTTTGTATTTAATTTTTGATAGTTTGATTAATATATGTTTGGGCATGTTTCTTCTTGGGTTTATCTTGTATGGGACTCTCTGTGCTTCCTGGACTTGATTAACAATTTCCTTTCACATATTAGCGAAGTTTTCTACTATTATCTCTTCAAATATTTTCTCTCTTTCTTTTTCTCTTCTACTTCTGTGACCCCTATATTCGAATGTTGGTGTGTTTAATGTTGTCCCAGAAGTGTCTCAGATTGTCCTCAATTCTTTTCATTCTTTTTTCTTTATTCTGCTTTGTGGTAGTTATTTCCACTATTTTATCTTCCAGGTCATTTATCCATTCTTTTGCGTCAGTTATTCTGCTATTGTTGCCTTCTAGAGAATTTTTAATTCCATTTACTGTGTTCATCATTGTTTGTTTGCTCTTTAGTTCTTCTAGGTCCTTGTTAAATGTCTTGTATATTCTCCATTCCAGTTCCAAGATTTGGGATGATATTTAGTATCATTACTCTGAATTCTTTTTCAGGTAGACTGCCTATTTCCTCTACATTTTTTTGGTCTCGTGGGTTTTTACCTTTTTCCTTCATCTGCTGTGTGTTTCTCTGTCTTCTCATTTGGCTTTGGGGACAGTGTTTGGGGTCTCCTATTTGCAGGCTGCAGATTTGTAGTTCCCGTTATTTTTGGTGTCTGCCCCCAGTGGCTAAGGTTGGTTCAGTGGGTTGTGTAGGCTTTCTGTTGGAGAGGACTGGTGGCTGTGTTCTGGTGGGTGTGTCTGGATCTTGTCTTTCTGGTGGGCCGGTCTGCATCCAGTGGTGTGTTTTGGTGTGTGTGTGACCTTATTATGATTTTAGGCAGCCTCTCTGATAATGGGTGGGCCTGCATTCCTGTCTTGCTAGTTGTTTGGCATGGGATGTCCAGCACTGGTTCTTACTAGTCTTTGAGTGGAGCTGGGTCTTAGCGTTGAGGTGGATATCTCTGGGAGGCTTTCACCGTTTTGATATTACAAGGAGCCGGAGGTCTCTGGTAGACCAATGTCCTGAACTCGGCTCTCCCAACTCAGAGACTCAGGCCTGACATCCGGCGGGAACACCAAGACCCTCTCAGCCACACAGCTGGGGGTGAGAGCAAGAGCTAGCTTTGGTACGTCTCAAAGAACACCAATGAGATTCACTCACCATTTTCTCTCTGTCAGCGAAGAAAACAAAATTCAGTGTTCAGTGAGTCAGCCACTTTGGTAGCCTGCCTCCAAGATGGCCCTAATCATCCCCTAATTATCTCCCAGTCGTCATGCACCTGTGTGCCTCCTCACACTTGAAAAGGGCTGACGTTTTAACTAATAAGACATTGCAGAAATGACAAAGTGCAGCTTCCAAAGGTATAAAAGATATTGGAGCTTCTGCTTTGGTTTCTGCTAGATCACTCATCCTGGGGTAAGCCAGCTGCCATATCATGAGGACACTCAAGCAGCCCTAAGGAGAGATTCATGTGGCAAGGAGCTGAGGCCTCTTACCTACAGCCACATGAGTTTGTTATCTCACAATTCACAATACTTAATTTTATTTATTTTTGGTTGTGTTGGGTCTTGGATGCTGCACAGGGTTTCTCTACTTGTGTCGAGCAGGGGCTACTCATCGTTGTGGTACACGGGTTTCTCCTTGTGGTGGTTTCTCTTCTTGTGGAGTATGGGCTCTAGGTGCATGGACTTCAGTAGTTGTGTCACACAGGCTCAGTAGTTGTTGCTTGCAGTCTCTAGAGCGCAGGCCAAGTAGTTGTGGCACACGGGCTTAGTTGCTCTGCAGCATGTGGGATCTTCCCAGACCAGGGATTGAACCCCTGTCCCCTGCATTGGCAGGCAAATTCTTACCCACTGTGCCACCAGGGAAGTCCAGTGTGCTCTATTTTAAACCTAGTCTGTTTTCATTATTTTCTATCTTAACTATTCTATATTAAATAGAAAAATAATAATATTCCTTTCTACCCCTCCTCTTTGAGGATTATATATGAAGAAGTATGTCTTATTTATTCATCTGAAATTTTCACCTTACTTTTAAGAAGTAATCACAATGTCAAGTATTTAATACGTTTCACTTTCACCTTGAAAAGCATGGATATTAAAGTGCTAATATAATTACCTTCCCTAGTCTATCATTTTTACTTTTTGTTACGTATAAAAAACAACTAAAAACATGCATGGTTTGTAAGGAAATGACAAATTTCAGAAAATTCAGAATCTGAATACACTCGATACATAGCTTCTAGATACAGACACAGAAGACTGCCAGATACTCAGAGACCCCTTGTCCAATTCTAGTGACTACCCTTAAGGTTTAATAATGTTCTGGTATCTAACAAAAAGATCACTTTACCTGTATTTTATATACATATAAATAAATTTTATATAAATATAAATTTTATATAAATATAATATATATATTATATTTATATAATATATATAATATATAATTTTATATAAATATAAATGTAATGGCACAGTAAAATCACTTTTGGATTGGGCTTTTTTATTTCATGTTGTTTTTGAATATGCCTATATGGTTGCCTGTTGTCATGCATTGCCACTGTTGCATAGGATTCCACAGTGTAAATATTTAACTATTAATTAATTTTTTCCAAAGTGTATTACAGTATGAGTGATTTTCAGTTTGGGTCTATTGAGAATAGCACTGGTATATAAATACTAGAACTTGAGCTTTGGTGGTATGTGTATAAATTATTGTTCAATATACATGTAGTAGTAAAATTTTTGAGTCATAGCTTTCATCTGTTTATCTTGTTAGATATTTCTAAATATTTTCAAAACATTTGTATGATTTTTGATAATCAGCAGCAGTGAATGAGATTCAAGGATTATACACATTCTTGTCAAACTTGATAATACCTGTCATTTTCATTTGAACTTTCTGGTTGGTGAGTGATAATTCCAGGTGTCACTTTTTTGCATTTAATTGACTACTAAGAAGCCAAGCATCTTTTGATATGTTTACTTAACATTCTGTACTCTCTTTCTTGAAATATCTTTTGGTATATTTTTCCCATCTTTGCTGTTACATTATCTTCTTATTGAAGACTTTTTTTTTTTAACATCTGAAGACTTCTTATTTAGGAGTTTTATACATATGCTTGATATGAGTTCTTCTCTCTTTCTGTCTCTCTTTCATTAGATGAGTGTCAGTGTTTAATGTTAATAACATCTAATTTGTTATTTTCCTCTATTTATTTAGTCTTATTTCTATTTATTTATGTAGTCTTCTTATCTGTAGCAGAACACATATTTTAAACCACAAATATGTTTTCGTTTCTTCAATAAATCTAATTATTAAGCTTTAAATTTAAGTTAACTTTCTAAATTAAATAGGTTGTATCATAGTGAGTATTAATTTGTCTATGACAGCTGAACAGTTACATTTATTCAGAAAATGTTGTATTCAGCTTTCTTTTCATTTGCTCCTATTTCTCACTGATTCACAGAGGTAAACATCACTTCATCCATGGATCTGACTTTGTTTGATTTCTCATGGTCATTCTCATTAATTCTTCTTGCCTCGTGAAATCTTTAGGCATCACATTATTCCACAAAAGCAAAAAGCTTCCTTGGGCCTTTTTCCTCAGAAGATTGATTATTCCCACATTTTAAATGGGAGATTGCAATAAGTTAGGAGAAAATGCCACAGGGGTCTCTCATTTTTTTTTTCACATCTCGTATCAGCCTCTGCTTGCACTCTGTGTTCAAAGATTTTTGTACAACACATTGATAGAAGTGCCAGTTGTTTCTCTCCTTGGGGCAAAAGACAGATTAATTACCTGACAAATAAAATAAAGACAGTGTCTTTCTCTGTCCAAATGTTGGAAAGGATTGCTTGCATCCTAATTTAAAAGTTTCAGGTGAGTGAAGCTTAAGATTCCAAAGCTTTAATCCATACTTGCACCATGCACAGCATCCAACAGGACTGCTTTACATAACTCCATGAGACTTTTGTGTGCAAGTGAAATAGATAAAAATATAAAACTATTAATGTCTTTTTGGGTCATAAAAAAGATTTTTTGTCTCATTTAAAATAATTTTTTTCTAAAATCCAAAAACGTGTCAGGCTAAAATATTGGAATTTCAAACATGGTAAAACCCCTTTTGAACGATGCGCAGTGAGACTTCTTTGTAGTGCATTTGGATTTGCATTGCCCACTTGTTTGGTCGGCCAAAAAGGGCCTACATGATTTTTCCTGAATATATTCAGGAAAAAAAAAAAAAAAAAAGTACGCCCTTTTTGGCCAACTGCATCATTGTCGAAGTTCTGCTGTTTTCACGTGCTTTAAAGGCGACTCCAATCTACCTCTTGAAAACGGTTTCCTGCAATTCTGCCTTGTTTTCAAATCCTCTTCGTTGCCGCCTTACCTCAATAAGGTACAAAAGTTATCATTTATAATCCTGCAGGTTTGTGAATTTTAGTGCCCCTGAGATCCATTTTCCAACTCGCCTTTTTGTGAGCTGGCCGCCAAACCGCAGGATTGCTTCAGACCCTATTCTGATTCCAGAGGGCAGGCTGAGCCTTTGGTTAATTCTTCTTCCTGATTGGAAATTAGAGTGACATGTGTCTGTCCAAACACCTAGAGCTGATCTCTCATTGGTTCCCCCTGTTCCCGTTCAACCTCTGGACAAATTGCAAACTGTACGAAACAGGAGGTTAAAGGTGCTGATTCTCAAAGTGGGGAGATTGTTGGTAAAGCAGCTGGAATGGTGAACCCGAGCACCACGAGATGAAAAATGAGGTGCGTTTTAGAAACCTTTCCCGATCATACGGTGTACCATCCTCTGGGTTTCCCATGCATGTTTTAGCTGTAGGAAGATTCCCATGAACCTGGAGATTTCTGACCCATGGAACGGGTAGCACACAGTATTACTTTAAAGGGTCTGCATTTGCTCACCCAACCTCACCAATCCGGTCACCCCCAAGAGTGTCCAGCCTTATGTCTCTTCCAGCTGTGGGTCTAGATGTGGTTAATACAGGTTGCATCACAGCCACTGAACGAATTTTGTAAGAATTTCTCTCTCTTTCACTATCTTTGCTTTTTTTTGTAATTTATATTTATAATGGGGTTTAGCTGATTTTCAATGCTGTGTTTGTGCCCCTTTACACCCACTATATTCACTTACCACGAAATATCAATAAATACTCTTTAAGATTCTTACTACGCAGATATATCCTTCTGTGGTGAATAGGATGTGTTGAGTCCAGTTCACTGAGCAATGAGTAGGTCTACTCTCTTACATATTTGGTTGATGGAACGGTATCTGTGCTAATTTCAAACTATTGTTTTATGCATCACCCCACCTCACCTTTCCCCGTAAGCAGCCATAAGTGTGTTTTCTAAATGTGTGACTCTGTTCTGTTTTGTAATTTAGTTCATGTAGCGATTTTTACACTCCGTCTATAACTGATATCTTATAAGTTTCTTTATCTGTGTGACATATTTCTCTTAGAATCATCATACCTAAATCCACTCATTATGCTGCTACTAGCCTTAGGACATTGATTTCATGGCTGAGTGATATTCCATTGTACATAAGTACCACAACTTGTTTATCCATTTTTCTCTTTCGTGAGATACTTAAGGTGTACCCAAGTCGAGGATTTTGTGAACAGAGCAGCCCTAAAATTTGGGGTGCCTGTGTCCTGTCGATTTCTGGTTTTCTCAAGATATACGCCCATGAGTGGAAGTGCCTTCTGCTCTGTAGCTCTGTTTTTTAGATGTTTTAGGAAACACCATACACTTCTCCAGAATGGCCGTTGGCAATTTACATCCCACCAATCAGCGTAAAAAAGCTCCCTTTTCTCCTTGACCTGTCCTGCATTTCTGGTTTTTACACTTTTTCAGCATGGCCCTTTTGACCAATGCCTAGTGAGACTTCTTTGCAGTGTTGATTTGCATTGCCCGCTTGTTTGGTTGGCCAAAAAGGGCAAATGCATTTTTTCCTGAATATATTCAGGTGCTCACCAGGGCGTGTAGCAGGTGTGGGTGAGTGTCACGTAGCGCACACCCAGCGCATAGAAGGTACACAGGATGGAGAGGCAACTGTCCAGTGAGTGGCCGCCCTCCACACCAGTGAGGCAAGCCAACATCCGGGTATTGTTGAGAGCTGGGGGCAGGTAGGTTAGATGATCATTTTCAGAGGCAGGGGTAGCTTACTGAAGTCCCTAACACCCACCACCACTGGTCTGTTTGCCTCTTTTTTTGGCCGTGCCGCGCAGCATGAGGGCTCTTGGTTCCCCCAACGGGGATCAAACCCGAGCCCCCTGCAGTGGAAGCGTGTTGTCTTAACCTCTAGACTACCAGGGAAGTCCCCCGTCTACCTTTAACTGAGGTCACAAGCTCCAGCTCAGAATAGGAGGCACACATGAGGCGGATGAGGTCAATTTGTTTCAGGATGAGGCGCACAGCATCCTGTTCGTGGGTCTGGCATGGGACGTAGGCTGACCAGAACTGAGGGAAGGCCAGGGCTTAGTTTGGGCTTTGGAACTCCTTGGGCTTCTCTTAGCCTCCTCAGCTGGCACAGCACTTACTGTGCCCAGAAGTCACATGTAATGCATTGCTTTTTCTGTGGTACTTGGAAGCCTGTCAGGTGGGCTCACTGTGACCCCTGTAGCCCCCAGCATCCATGGCATGGCACCTTCTAGGTCACTATGGTAACTTCGTTCCAATGTGACTAACCTGTGGTCTCTGAGGCCCCCAAACTGCCCCACATTCCCCAGCAGCCATGGTGGCACCTTGTGTGTCCCTTTGGTACCTGGCCACCCACGAGACCATCTTTCACCCTGTCCAAGCTGGTCTAGCCATGGCTGAAATTGCGCAGATTAACATGCTGTAGCCCATTGTGGTAAAACTGCCTCAGGACCAGGGGCATGTTGTTGTGGCTGGAGGGAGGTCAAGGCAAATGGGTGGGCTCCTTAGGTCTTGTGATCAGGCAGGACACATTGCCTGGCCTGGGCCAGCCTGGGGATCCCCCACCTCACACTGTCACACAGACTATACTAGGAGCAGCTGAGGCCTGGGCTGAGGGGTTCTCGCCAGGGAGGGGATGACAGAGAAGGGGAAGGGCATCCATAGATGATGGAGAGGACATCCAGGGGTGGTGTGAGGGAGCCTCCCCACTAGCGCTGCATGCTCCGGACCTCCTCCCCTGGCCAGGGCCAGGCTAGGCCCCCACCGGCCCCCAGCAGCCCGCACACACTGCAGCCACCCTTCCACAAGCGGGAAGTCCTGCATCAGGGCCCGCGTGTGCTCCCGCGGACTTGGGGTGCTGGAGGTGCCCAGCGTGGTCTGCACGCGGGTTACCGATCACAGCAGCAGACCCAGCAGGAGCAGCAGGCACAGCAGAGGCCGCTGGCTGCGTGCATGGGGACCTTCGAGGCCCCTGGGGCGCAAGCTGCGCAGGGCAAGGCAGGCGGGCCGAGGCGGGTCTGAGAGGGGCGGGCGATGGGGTTCTGCCCGTCGAAACAGGCCACCCAGCAGCGCGGCCTCGCGAGGGGGACGGGGTGAGGGAGGGGATACAGAGTCACAGGACCCTGCGAGTCGTGTGCGGAGAGCTGTGATCCGGATCCGGGAAGCCCGGCAGCCACAGGGCGGCACTGCCCTCCCGCCCCCTGCTTAGAGGCAGCTCCCGCGGGCTAAGCTGGCCTCTGCTGAGAGCCCACTCACCTCCCATCGCGGGTTCCCTCCGCCCCCGCCCCTCTTCCCACTCCCACTGCTCCGAGGGGGCGCCCTAGGTTGCTCACCCCGCCTCTAACCTTCCTGTCCAAGCTGGGGTGCCTCTCTCAGAGGGCCACCTGCAGCCCGTGGCCTCCCGGGAGCACACCTCGTCCCCATCTGCCTGCAGCCGGCCCCGCCCACCCCGAGGGCTGCGTGCGAGGGTCTCTGTGGCCACAAGTGCTCTGGGCTCCCAGTTTCCCGGTACTGGGCCATGGGGGCTTTTGTGGGGGAAGAGATAGTTTCTGGAAATGGGGTGGGGTAACCTTGTGAGCTGTGGATTCAGGAAGGGGCCTTCTGCCCCCGACCTTCTCTCTCCTCCTACTTGACTCCCCAACCTGCATGACCATTCTCTGGGGACTTGAACCAGCGCCTGGGAACTATCAGGAACCTCCCCCACTTCTGTCAGCCAGCGTCAGGAGAGCGCCCTCAGGAGTTGCTACACCTCCCAAGGGCCTGAATAGAGGGACTTTTGGGAGGTGAACTGAACAACCTTCTGGGGAGAGTCAACGACCCTTTAACTCAACAGAGCAGGAACTCAGTCAGCAGGCTGTTTGAGTGGAAGGAAATGAAGTCATTTCCGTGGCAGCAGAGTCCCCACCGCAGCAACCTTCGTCCCAGAGCTGCTGGCTGACCTTCTGGCCAGGATCCCTCCTACCTCAGCTTGGAAGGCCCGGCCTCGTGGAAAGTATAGGTTCTGAAGAAAGACCTGGCACCTGGGTTCTGCTGCTACACTTGCCTTGTCTCATGGCCCTTGTGGCTCTAGCTTTCCCAGAAACCTCAAGGGTTAAGTGCCTGTGCTTGCTCAGAGGCCGCACGCCATTCCCCATTTCCAGTCTCAGGCCCTCCCTCTAGCTGCCTCCTCTAGGGACCCCCTCCCCCCACACACACACGCACACTGGGGATGTGCCTTCTCACAGCAGCTCAACCACTGAGATGATTTAGGGACTGTGCCCAAACTCCTGTATCCCCAGCCTCTCAAGTTTTTGCTCTGATCCCTGGCACCCCCTGGAGCTGTTCCACCTTTGGAACCTTTCCTAGGTGGCAGGAGTGCCTAGCACAGGGGTAGTGACCTAAGTCTGAGCACTGGCGACCCTACAAATCTGTTACAGAAAAACATTTTATTGAGCAGTAAGGGACCCCACTGGGGACAGAAAGGGCTGGCAATAAAGGAGCATGTGAACCTCGGGGTGGGGTGCGTGCTGCTTGACTCTCCATCCTGTTCTTGCTTCAGGGAGCAGGGCTTCCTGGGCCTCTCTGTCCTGCCTCCTGAGACCCCAGGCAGGAGGCTCTTTGGGAAGCCACAGATTGCTGCTTTCAGTTTCAAAAAGCCCAGCTCCCTGCTGGTTTGTGGTGGTGGCCGCTGACAATGGCTCAGGGCAGGAGCCCATGTGGTAGACTGCTAAGGCTTCTCTGCACCCTGTCTCTGCTCCTGCATCCTCCTCGGCTCGCAGAGTGCAGACTTTACTTTCGTCAGCTCACAAAGGGCCCCCTGAGGATTGAGCAGAGGAATGCCAGGTTTTCTTCCAGGCCAGCTTCCGCCCTGGGATGTTCAGGGCAGACTCATTTCAAACCTCAGTTTCTGAGGCTCCTGGCTTATGGCTATTTAGTGTGCAGGGAGGCTCCTGGCTGAGGAAGGCTCAGACAGAACGACGCAGGTTCTAATCTGTGGTAGTGGGCAGTGGGGGAGAGCGGGAGGGGCCACTGCAGGAAGAGGCATTCGCTGCCTTAGGCAGTTAAACCATTGCCCTGTCTTCAGAATGGTTCAGCCAGCAAGATTCTGTGGAGTCCGCCTCCTGGCACCATGCTACAATCGCCGGATTTTGGGTCTGGAGCAACCGAGATCTTCGTCCGACTCTTCCGGAGCGGGCTTTCTCTCGGGAGCACGTCTGGGGACTGGCTTCTCGGCTTCCGCCTTTGCTGGCGTGGCCAAAGGATCATCCCCGTAGGCCCGGTAGCCACCAACCAGGCAGTATGTCTCCCCATGCCAGACCCCCTGCGTTTCTCCACACCCTCGGTTGAGGACATGGTAGTGACCAGGTGTAGGAGGAGAAACGGGAGTCACAGCTGCTGCAAAGAAAATCGGAACTGATCAGTCACTTCTGCTGTACACAGTCTCCTGCCAGAATTTCCCTCTCTCATGTCTCTCCCAGTTTCTGGCTGAAGACCTTTAATCTACTTGACATCCAAAACACAGCCTTGGCCCATCACCTCTATGAGTCCCTAGAGAAGGGACACTGGCTGCAAAAGCAATTCCTAGAGCCTACGGTTGCATCAGGTGAGGTAGTCTCTTCACCGTTTCCAGGGAAAACTGTAGAACCCGAAAGAAATTGCAATCATGATCCTCTCCATCTCTCTTTTCCAAAACAGAGAAAACATTTCTTGCAGTGTGTCACTTCTGAGGCTTTAATGGAAACGTCTTTCAAGTTTTGGAAAAAGATAATCTAATATAAATTGGTTAAGGGCCCCTCCCACCTTGGCAACCCCTCTTGGGCCCCACTTATACTGCCTGTTACAACCACACTGAACTCTAGCTGTCTGATACTTTTATCTAGATTAGATCAAGGCCAAATACTGAGGCAGTGATCAGGAGACTCAGAACCGGGTTCTGGGTACCAAGTGTAGGCTCACATCCACCCAGCCTCCTGGGACACCATCTGCTCAGCCCTCCAGTCTCACTAGCGCTTCATCACCCCCCTTGGTCCTTCCGGTCTTCCCATGAATAGGGCACCACCCTCTCCCCTAGTACTCAGCAGCTCAGTATGGGATGTGTCTGAGGGGACCGATATAGATGTGTACAGGACAGCACAGAGGCGCCTGGGTTTGAAGGTGCGGTTCAAGAGTGGCCCTCTTCCAACTGCTCCGTTTACCATCTGCCAACAAAAATGCGCTTGTCTTTTGCTAAGAGGCCAATCAGGAAAGGGTCTGAATGGAAGCATCCTGTAGCCCAAAGTGGAAGGCTATATTTATAAAGATCAGAAGCTTCCTGCACAGTAGTTCAGGGATGACCTTTCACTTGTCCTCAGCAGTGAGCACTGTGGGACCCTGAAGGTGTCCCAGGTCACTGGTATTACTTACAGCTGGGAAAGTGCTGAGGTTTACGTAGTGGGCAAGCCCCACAGGAACATGTGGCAGCCAGGTGAGGTTGTGTGTACACCATGCCTCTTCTACAGATGCCCGGTCTCGGTGTACCTGCTGCACTGCCCAGCCAGGGAACAGAGCACAGGTTTGAGTAAATATAGACGATCCGGTCAGACATTCTCTCTCAGACAACCAAAGAGATTGGTATCTGGTGGAGATCTGGGAGGGAAGTTTCTCTGAGGGCAGCACGTTTCCATAGTTACGCTGCCATGGAAATTGTGAGAAGGCCTGTGAGGTCATCACTACCCAGTGAGGTCATAATAAGGAACCTGTGACTTGCGGTCAGGCTTCAGGAGGAGGGGCAGTTTTGTGGAGGGGAGCAGGGTGGAGGCAGAGGTACTCTGCCTGGTCCCTCACACCTGGGCTTCCTCACCCATGCTGTAGTCTAGTAGACACCCCATGTGGGGCGTGCAGGTGGGCTGGTACAGGAGGGCAAGAGAGACCCACATTCTGAAATTGGCTTGAGAGGCAAGATTAATGATAAGAGACAGCTAGGTTGTATGGCACTGACCCTAAGAAGCAGAGAATTGTGTGGACTGGGGAATCAGGGAAGGCTCCTTGGCAGTAGGCCTGAAGGGCAAGTGAGATTTGGACCCATGGGGAAGAGAGGGAAGACATTCCAGTTTGGAAGAATAAAAGCAAAGACACACTCTTCTCGACCTTGTCCTGCCCCAAATATAAATTCATAGAACCCTCACATTTTTACACCTGAGGGCTTAAGAAAACCAAGATGTTAAGGGGCCTACCCAGTGTTACACAGGTAGTGGAGAGGGGTTCTGCTCAATGGTTACGTTCATGTCGGGGCTCCGGATTTACAGCTGATAGGAATGTGAGGACAAGATCATGCCATTTCAAACATTTCCAAGTGATACTGAGAGATGTTAAAGGTGCAAAATGAGGGTGCTGAATGACCTCACAAAGTGGGAATGGTGGGCCCATTTTAATATGAAATTCAAAACAAATTCATGACAAAAGGACATAATACAAAATGACAACATAATCATTACATTCCCCTCTCCCCTAGAAGTAAAAATCATTATAATCCTCTCTCTCTCCACCATGAAAGGAAGAGATAAAGGCTCAGCAGCAGCCCCCGTGAAAAACATGGTCAACACTGTGAAGAGGGGTTAGTAAGACGACTTGGTCCGACTCAGAGAAGGAAAGAGACAACTCTGCCCTTAGCCTGATCAGGCCCACAGGAAGGAACCACACTTGGGGCAGCCTTTGATAGTGTGGCAATGAGAGAGAACCTTCTTTAGGAGGGGACTCCCTGTTGCCAACCTTGAAAAAGCAAAGATGGGACCTTTGTTTACTGGGGCTGTTGCAGAGGGGATGTGCCCATGAGGTAGAGACTGCTTGGACTACCCTTTTAAGAGGGTGGGCCACCCTGGTTGAGAACCACAGCACCTTCTATCCCTAAACTGCTTGAATCAGTGGGTACCCGTTAGGACAGACGAAGTCAGGCCTCATTGGAGCAGACTGCCTTTTGGAGTGGTAGAAGGTAAATGTGAAGGGGAATGCTTGCTCTGGCAGAGGTTTGTCACGGCAGGTGGGCCAGCATGAGACTATTCAGAATCTCCAAGCCTCCGGAGATTACTTGGCTGGGAGCATCCCTCTGATGTGGTGTGGGGACTCCTACCTTAACAGGACTTGGCTGGGCATCTGGGGGAGGCAGAATAAACGATTTATTAACTTAAGAGAGCGAGAGAATCACCTGGGGGGTTCCCCCAAACCACTTAAAAAGCCTTGTACCTGGATTCTTGAGCCAACCCTCAGAAAACTTATCTAGATCTGGAGTAGGGCTCAGGAAGCTGCACTTTTCATAAGCTTCCTGGGCAGTCCCACCACAGTGGTCCATGGATAGAGAGACCAAATTATTGTGTATTCTCGGTTGCTTTTGGGAGTCAAAGTGGTCAATATTAAAAACTGGAGCAGGCATACGTATAAACAGGGAATATTCAAGGCAAGCAGAGGTGTATAGTTATTCTACGCATGAATCAGATTTGAGAAAAGCTAGCCTGGTGGTTAAAGAACACAACCCTGAGGACAGACAGACCAGATTGTTTCCTACTTACTTGTGTGATTTTGACCAAGTTCTTTTATCCTTCTGACTGTTTCTTCATATGGAAAAGAGCTATGACTGTACATTTAGCACAATATTCTCTTTCGGCAAAGGTTGCTCTGGGTCCATTTGTGTTCTCTGCAACTTAACCCTTTCCAGTGTGCAAGCATTTTTAAGTTGTTTGGTGAAGTATTACATTTGACTTTCAACAGTTCATTACTTTGGGCAAAGCTTATATAATGCTGCAGAGACTAGAACCTATGCAGAGATAGTGAGAGGATGTTAGAAGCTTATTCTGCCGGTTTATAAAAAAGATTAACCTTTTCTCCTCTTCCTCCACCTGCCACCAAGAGATGAGAAAGAAGGCAGAGCCTGGAAATACACACCAAGCAATACTTCGGTGTCAGTTTGCCTTTTAGTTCTCTGCCAGTACTTCCCAGAGAGATTTCACCAAAAGTGTCTAAGCTTGCCATGGCCATTGTTGTGAAGAAGATTTCTCTCTATTGCTAGTCACATCCCCTTTTCCTTCTCCTGGAGGCTTAATGGATGTTTGGGGCAGGAAACAAAATTTAAACTAAAACATCAATTGAAAGAGCCTTCGTCCTAAGTGTGGTAGTTTGGAGTGTGAATGTTCTCAGAGTCTACTGAATTCTGCCGCAGTGGAAACTGTTATTAAGGGGCACCCATAGAAACATAGCTTATTGTTAGAAACCATGACATAATACAGAGCCAAGATCGACATTATTCTTCACGTGAAAGACTACAGAGAGCCGAGCTCAGTAATTCACCCTCCAGTGTTGGCCAGCAACTTACCTTTTGAAGCCAGACAGCAGCCCGGGTCTTCAGAAGGTGACTAGGCAGTCCAGAGCACCCTACTGACAAGTGTGCTCACCCATCCAGCACAGAGGGAAAGGTCGCTGTTATGGCATCATATATAAGCCTGCTGCAATAAGGTTTGCTGGTGCAAAGGCTCTCTCACTGAGGACCCCAGTCCTGGAAGGCTTCTCCTCTGGCGAGCTGCCAGTTCAATCTTCTGAGCCAGGCTCACGTCCCGGGGATGGGTCACAAAGCTGACGACGGTGCCTGGCACCTCGCTCCCCACCCGGCCCACCCTCCCTGCTCTGTGGATGTAGTCTTGCAGGATGAGAGGGAAATCATAATTGATGACTAGCTCCACCTGGGTGCTGTCCAGGCCCTGAGAGGTGATGTCTGTGCAGAGAAGAATGCCTCGGGAGCCCTTCTGGAAGGACTGGAAGATGCCTGCTTTCATTGAGGCAGGCATCTGTCCCTGCAGTCTTAAGTGTTGGATTTTGTGGTCATCCAGAATATATACCCCAGCCAGTTCACAGTGCTGTAGCAATTACAGAACACCAGAACAGTTCCTGCGGGGCCAGTCCTATATGCTTTGTCATGCTGCCTGAGGATCTGCACCAACCCAGTCACCTTCTCTGTTCCCTTCGGCCTCATGAATGTCTGTCTGACATGAGGCATGATGCAGTGGAGCTTGTCACTGGTAACGGGGGTTAGAGAGTCTAAGCTGGCAACTTTACTCAGCAGCTGGCCTGCAGCTTCGGGAAATGTGGCCCCCACCAGCACTAACTGAGCTTTGGGATTGAAGGGGTCTTTTAAGTCAGCTGGGCCTTCTGCTATATGGCTCCCCTCCAAGATGTAATCCACCAGTTCCAGGAAGCTTTCATCCAACAGCGTGTGTGCATCATACAACACCAAGAAGGAGAGCTCCTCCAGGCTGATCAGTTGAGTTTTCAGGGCCTTCCACAGAGCCCCCGGAGTGGCCACCAGAATATCTGCTGGAGGTTGTTTGGACAGTTGCATCCTGATCCTCCTCATGCCATGGCCTCCCCCTAACTCCCGCACCTGGAGGTCCAAGGAGCTGCCCAAGGGCTGGGCCACGGCCCGCACCAGTTCGGCTAATTCTCGAGAAGGCACAAGAACCAGGCCTCGAGGAGCAGGGATACGACAGGGGTCCAGGCTTGGCTGGCCCAAGAGCCGTTGAAGGAGAGGTAGCATGTAGCTGTGAGATTTGCCACTGCCGGTTTCTGCGGCGCAGAGGATGTGGCGGCCGCGAAGGAGTTGGGGAATGGTACTTGACTGCACGGTTGTGGGCCGACCAACTTCGGGAGCAGCCTCTTGTAGTGCGCTCAGAACGCGGAGCTCCAGACCCAGTTAGGTGCAGCTGCCCTTGGGCGAGAGGTTCCGCAGCACTGGAGCCTCATGTTGCGCGCGCTCGGTGGAGAAATGGTCCGCGTGGGCGCGCCGATTCCTCCAGCCATGCGAAGCGAGTGGCGCGGGTTCCAAGGGCCCAGCGTGAGGTGTGCCGGCTAGTTCAACTCCGGTCGCCGCGCTGACAAAAGCAAAGGCCCAGGTCGCGCCAGCACCGGCCGCGGGGGCCCCGCTGCCTGCTCTGCCGCTCTTCCTGCCGCCGCTGTAGAGCCCGCGGGATGCGCACCACGGGCAGGGGCTCGTTGTGACCGCGGACCGTCAGGTCCCCGGGAGGCGCCAGAAGCAACCGAGCCGCGAGCGACCAGCCGGCGTGCCAGAGCCATACTTCGCTTACTGCGGAAGAGGCACACGACAGTGACGTCACGGGTGCGCCAAGGCCTCGCGGACGGTGGCTGGCGCGGCTCAGTAAGGCCCGCGGAATTGGCGAACTGTGTGGAAGGAGTGGGATCTGTAGAGCTCAGCAGCGGCGAGGTCGGTAGGTCCGAACAGGGGATGGTGACTCCAGACCCCGGCCAACCTTGGGGAAGGGTGCGCGATGGAGGCAGGACTGGGGTCCGGCGATGCGCGGCGATGGGGCCCTGGCATTACGAACCAGGAGGGCGGAGGGCTTCTGGCGATCCGATGTCCGATCCCTGCCGTGCTCTTTTGTCGCCCTCACAGCTCCTGTCATGGCTTGGCCAGTTCGGGTCTCCCCCTGTGACTTATGATGAGGGTGTGGCGATGTTTTCCCAGATGTGGTCCCCGTGTAAGGTCTTTTAATACAAGTATTTATTGAGAGTCTGAGTGAATGGTCAGGCCTGGTGGCCGAGACCAGGAGTCCGGAGTCATAGGTCCAGGCTCACCCTTCCCTTAGAGCTCCCCAGAGAGCTGAGGGCCCCAAGGGCAAGCTCATGGCCTTCAGCGTATCTTCTCTTCAGTCAAGAGAACTCATCTCTTGGTACTTTTCCCTTTTCTTTTCAGCTGAGGTTCATTCTCCCCTCCGTTGTCTCCCTTTCCAACTTCTCACCCTGAACCCACTGCTTTCTTGGGTAGTTCACCTCCACCGGCTTTCCAGTCAGATACCTCAATTCCGTAAATAGCAGCGAGGAGGGTCCTGCTACAGGTTTGTGGCTTTTCTCACAAAGCCACGGTCAGGCAGAATATTTTACTTGAATTCAGTTGTTCAGGTTGCCGAAAAGCCTTACACTACTGGTACTTCTTGAACGGATCCCGAAAATGAGTGTCCGATCATTTCTGTAATTTCCAGTGTCTTGGGTAGGAGATAAGGTAAACGTGGATTAACCACCTGGGAGGTTCTTACCATCTGGAGAAAGAGTTTTACTTTGATCAGTTACTGTTACAGAGATAACTACTATTAAATTTCAAATAGCATTTTGATACACAATAGACTTTCTGGAGAGTTACCTGTTAAGCCTGCAGAGGAGAGAGTTTTGAGTACTCATGGGTGAACAGAGTCATTGGATAGAGCAGTGGCTCTTGAGTGAGGGTGAATTTGCCCTCACCCTTCCTCCAGGACGTTTGACAATGGCTGGAGACGTTTTTCTTTGTCACATCCGGGGTGGGGGTCGTGGTGCTGCAGTCATCTAGTGGGTAGGGGCCACGATGCTGCTAAATAACGTACAAGGCATAGGACAGCCCTCCCCACCACCCCAAAAGAATTGTCTGGCCCAAAATGTCCACCGCGTGCTCTGGAGAAACCTTGGATAGAGGCTGAGGACTGAAGAGAGGCTGAGGTTGTCCCATGTACTCTCACTTCAGGTAGCCAGTCACATTTGCCAGACCCTTGTGTGGCCCTGCCCCTTTCCCAGAATCTGTAGCAGGCACACTGATGCCATTGCTTGTCATGTCCTTGGGATGAGAAAACCTTGGGGGCTCCTCAAAGTCATAAACACAGGAAGGAGTGATTTAGGAGGGTGACGTGGGAGAAGAGAGCTTTAGGAAGAACAAAATTGTCCTCATGTGTTTGGGAAATGTGCCAGATGGAAAAGAGATGAGGTGTGCCATGGGGTGTACCACTGCAGAAGGCAGACTGGGACTGATGCGTGACAGGGAGTCAGATTCTGAATTTGATATAGACTGCTGTAGCAACTAGAAATGCCTAGATCTGTCTAGAGAGTGCTGGGTTTTCTGTCACTGCAAAGTTCATGTATAGGCTGATGACCACTGATTGGTGATATGCAAGAGGGGAGTTGATATAAAGGATGCTCTAAGATATTGTGATTCTACACTACTTTTACGATTCTTTCCCAGAACTTGGAGCTCCTCGTTCGTTAGCTGAAGAGCTCCTTGGATGTCTGCTGTGACATGTTTCATCCATTTTCATGGGCCACTCATCTTTCAGGTACAAAACAAAGAATCGCTTTGCACAAAGGCAGAAGGGATACACTGAAAGAATGATCAGAAAAGAATAATACATAGATAATAATACATAGATATGTATTTGCATTGACTTTCTCCAAATATTTGAGACAGGGTAGCTGGTTAGTGGCTGCTTTCTCGTGCTCGAGCCCTTACAACGTGATCACCTCAGACTGTCATAGGGATTGGAGCCTGTCTGAGCCTGTCTGTCTCTGCCCGTGGCCCCTAGTTTCTTCTTGTCATTGCTTTAGATACTGTGTAAGGCCCTTCTCTTTTCCTCCCGCTCACAGCAGACATTGAGTAACCTCTAGGTGTGACTGAGATGCATATTTCACAGTATAGTACTTTAGAAATGAGAAAGGTTTACTTATTGTGGAAACAAATGTAGGCCCCTGGGAGTGTTAGTGTCACTTGGTAATGTTTTTCCCAGGACTTCCATGGTAACTGACGTTGCCTGGTTACTCCCTAAGTTTTGAAAAGAATTCTTCCTTGCATCTCACGTGATAGTGGTACATTCCTTCCTTCATTTATTCATTCAGTAAATATTTTCTGAGCACCATGTATGTGCCAGGTAGTTTTCATATGGACAGTGAACGAAACAGACAAAATTCCTGCCCTAGTGAACTGTATATTCTGATTTAATTGGCTTGGGGTGAGGCCTGGCCATTGGTAGTTTTAAAAATCTCCCCAGATGTTTCTAATGTACAGCTAGGTTTGAGAATCACAGTTATAAATGAAGCACTTTGGGAATTGCAAAGGCACTGCAGAAATAAAAAGTGGCTATTGGTATTCCTTCGCTATTCCTGCATTCTCCTGCCTGCATCAGGACTGTTGTACAAGTGCCGATCATTTTCTTTTCAGCCCTTTTCGCTCTTTGCCTAGACCCTTTATCCCTCTTTCTAACCTAACACCCTACCTCCTTCTGGTCTTTCAACCTCCAGTCCATCATCTGTTTGGGATTTATCCTAAACTTGGTGGGAAGCCATTGCAGGGTGTAAACAGAGAAGTGGTGTTAGCAGAGATGCCTTTTTCAGACACCATACTGGCTATTGTAAGAGAATGGATAGGAGCGGGCAGGAGAAGATTTGGGGAGACTCATTAGGAGACTGGCTTTGTGCACAGTGGTGGCCTTGGAGGTGGAGTAAAGCAGGCAGGTTAGAGTCATATTTGGAAGGTTAGTGATGGCTTGGAGGCGAATAGGAGCAAGTGATGAATTGGATGTGGGGAATGTGGGTTAAAGATGTGTAATTTGGTAAATGGAGGTGCTACTTACAGAAATGGGAAAAATTTTCTCCTCACATATTGGCCTGATAAACACCTTCTCACCCTTTAGACCCTGAATCAGAGATTCTTTCTTTTTTATTTTAATATATTTTATTTTATTTCATTTTTTATTTGGGCTGCGATGCCAGCTTGCAGCATCTTAGTTCCCCAACCAGGGATTGAACCCAGGCCCTCTGAACTGGAGGCATAGGGTCCTATCCACTGGACCACCGGGGAATTCCCAGCAGAGATTCTTTCTTTTTTTTTTTTTTTAAAATATACGTTTTAATTAATTAATTAATTTTTGGTTGCGTTGGGTCTCTGTTGCCGTGCGTGGGCTTTCTGTCATTGCGGCGAGCAGGGGCTACTCTTCGTTGCGGTGCACGGGCTTCTCACTGCAGTGGCTTCTCTTGTTGCGGAGCACGGGCTCTATGCGGGCGGGCTTCAGAAGTTGTGGCCCATGGGCTCAGTAGTGGTGGCTTGCGGGCTTAGTTGCTCGCAGGCATGTGGGATCCTCCCGGACCAGGGAGCAAACCCGTGTCCCCTCCATTGGCAGGCTGATTCTTGTTTTTGTTTTTGTTTTTTTTTACATATTTGTTGGAGTATAATTCCTTTACAATGGTGTGTTAGTTTCTGCTGTATAACAAAGTGAATTAGCTATATGCATACGTATATCCCCATATTCCCTCCCTCTTGCGTCTCCCTCCCACTCTCTTGATCCCACCCCTCTAGGTGGTCGCAAGGCACTGAAC
The DNA here is from genome assembly GCF_964165515.1 of Mesoplodon bidens. Lineage (NCBI taxonomy): Eukaryota > Metazoa > Chordata > Mammalia > Artiodactyla > Ziphiidae > Mesoplodon > Mesoplodon bidens. Next base: position 21,499 of record NW_027672064.1, on the reverse strand, counting down.
TGATCTCTCTGTGCTACACAGCTGCTTCCCACTAGCTAGCTATCTTACATTTGGTATTGTATATATGTCAGTGCTACTCTCTTATTTCGTCGCAGCTTACCCTTCCCCCTCCCCGTGTCCTCAAGTCCATTCTCTACATCTGCGTCTTTATTCCTGTCCTCCCCCTAGGTTCATCAGAACCATTTTATGTTTTTGGATTCCATATATATGTGTTAGCATACAGTATTTGTTTTTCTCTTTCTGTCTTACTTCACTCTGTATGACAGACTCTAGGTCTATCCACCTCAGTACAAGTAACTCAATTTCGTTTCTTTTTAAGGCTGAGTAATATTCCATTGTATATATGTGCCACATCTTCTTATCTATTCGTCTGTCGATGGACACTTGGGTTGCTTCCATGTCCTGGCTATTGTAAATAGTGCTGGTTGGCGGATTCTGAGCCGCTGTGCCACCAGGGAAGTCCACAGAGATTATTATTATTATTATTTTTTTAAATTTATTTACTTATTTATTTCTGGCCGCATTGGGCCTTTGTTGCTGCATGTGGGCTTTCTCTAGTTAACGGTGAGCGGGGGCCACTCTTCGTTGTGGTGTGCGGGCTTCTCATTGCGGTGGCTTCTCTTGTTGCGGAGCACAGGCTCCAGACGCGCAGGCTCAGTAGTTGTGGCTCACGGGCCTAGTTGCTCTGCGGCATGTGGGACCTTCCCGGACCAGGGCTCGAACCCGTATCCCCTGCATCGGCAGGCAGATTCTCAACCACTGCGCCACCAGGGAAGCCCTCACAGAGATTATTTTTTGAGGGAGGCCCTCCTCAACCCCCATCAGTCTCTTCGCTGCTGAGCTAGACTCCTACAGCCTTACGTAAGTGCTCCATCATAGCACCATGCACACTTTTATGTTCACACATATCTGTAAGTTCCCTTTCTATAACCCTCCGTTCTATTGGACCTTACCCTCCTGCCTCATCTTTCTGTCTCTAGTGCCTAGCAGTGCTTGGCGTATCTTAGGGGCTCAGTAAGTGTCCGTTGGATAAATAATTGGAGACAGAGTACGAGGCTTAGGAAGGTTGATCAAGGCTTTGTCTTCTACACGTGGAGTAGGAGATGCCCTTAACACATCCGAGTGGGGATGTGTTTTGAGCAGTTGGTGTGAGGTTGGGATGCCTTTGGAGATGATCATGGCCGATATTTTAAACCATGGGAGTGAATAAATTTGTGAGGGAGGATGTGTGAAATTAGAAGGGAAGAGGGTCCACGACTGAGGAGCAACCTCAACATGTGAGGGGAGGAGGTGAAACCAGCAAAAGAGACTGAAAAGCAGGGGTAGAGAAAAACTGGGAGAGTGTGCGGTCGACGAACCCAGGGAGGAGAGAGATCAAGCAAGAGGGGAGGCTTCACCGTGCCACGTGCTGCTAGCAGAACACGACTGAGGACAGGTCAGTGTCTCGTCGACTGAGCCACTTCGAGGTAATTGGTGACTTGAATCAGAGCAGTTTTGGGAGAGTGGCAGAGGGGGAGGGCATGCTGGAGTGGGCTGAGGAGTAAAAAGTTAGTACCTCTGAGAAGAGCATCCTTGGCAAGCTTTGTGGTTTTTAGGAGGGACCGAGTTTGCTTAGAATAAATAAATTAACAGTTCTCTCTGGGCCACGGGATTTGGACTTTCTTCGTTTTACTCCTGTTGCTCTCCCTTCAAAATATTTTCAGAATGTGACCACTTCTCACCACCTCCCCTACTATCTCTCCGTCCGGAGCCACCATCATCTCTGACATGGGTGGCAGAAGAGCCTTCTGATGATCTGCCAGTGTCTCCCGTGGCCCCCACAGTCTGTTTTTCATACAGCCGTCGGCGTGATCATGGGGAATGTGATCAGCCATGCCACTCCTCTCCTTAAAACCCTTCACTGGCTCCTACCGTGAAGCGCTAACACAGCCCGCAGAGCGTCCGACAAGGCCATTCGGGGTCCGACCGCTGTGTCCTACCTGCTTACTGCTCTCCATGCATTGTGTATCTGACTTCCATTACCCTCTTCTCCTTTCTGTGCTGCAACCATAGTGGCCTCCTTCCTGTTCTTCTAACACACCAGACAAGCTCCTGCCCCAGGGTCTTTGCAGTGGCCCTTTCCTCTCCTGTGCACTCTTCCACTAGATACCAACTTGGCTAACTCAAATCTCTGCTCAGGTGTCATCTTCTCATTGAAGCTTATCTGGGCTTTTCTATTTAAAATTTTAACCTATGGGGATTAGGGATTAGGGCCAGGGCAGTCTCTCACGAGAAGCTGCAGGATATCATCAGGAACATTCCGAGTGTTCTTGCACACCCACCAGGCCGCTGAGTGGGAGAAGATGACAGCTGCCTGTGACACTTATAGGGCTCGCCGTGCCACAGCATCCAAGACATGCGACAAGTCCACCATCATGGCCAGGCGGTTCATTTCTGACACCACCTTCTACGGGAACAGGATGGGGAGAGGGCATCAGGGCTGCATTTATCTTGTGTGCATTATCTGTAGGGAACAGGCGGGGCTGTACATTCATGTGGGGCAGGGTATGGAACCCGGGTACTTACCTTGCCAAGCCGGTGAGCCAACTGACATTGCTGTAGAAGGGGTGGATACCCTTTGCTGTGCTCTGTGCCCTGCAGGATGGCCAGGAGGCAGTCTGACTGGTGGCCATGACTTGGCTACAAGAGCCTAGAAAGAGGTTCTTTCGAACCGTCTACACCTGCAACTCCCTGGTGCAAGAGGAGGGACCCAAACTAGGCTCTGCATGGCAGTGGGAGGGCCCTTCTGGGGATGAGCCTTGAATATATATTCAGGAAAAAAGTACATACGCCCTTTTTGGTCAACTGCATCATTTTCAAAGTTCTGTCTCTTTTCACTTGCTTTAAAGGCGACTCCAATCTACCTCTTGAAAACTGTTTCCTGCAATTCTGCCTTGCTTTCAAATCCTCTTCGTTGCCTTCCCTCAATATATTTTTGGATGATAGTTGTCGTTTATAACTCTACAGGTTTGTGAATTGCAGTGCCCCTGAGCTCCATCTTTCAACTCGCTTTTTTGTGAGCTGGCCACAAAACCGCATGATTGCTTCAGGCCCTATTCTGGTTCTGGGGGGCAGGCTGAGCCTTTGGTTAATTCTTATTCTTGATTGGAAATTAGAGTGACATATGCATATCCAAACCAATGAGAGCTGGTCTCTCATTGGTTCCCTCTATCCCCGTTCATCCTCTGGACAATTTGCAAACTATCCAAAACAGGAGGTTAAAGGTGCTGATTCTCCAAGTAGGGAGATTGTTAGTAAAGCTGCTGGAATGGCAAACCCGAGCACCAGGAGATGAAAAATAAGGTGCGTTTTAGAAACCTTTCCCGATCACTGGGTGTACCATCCTCTGAGTTTCTCATGCATGTTTTACCTGTAGGAAGATTCCCTTGAACCTGGAGATTTGGGAGCCATGGAATGGGTGGCATGCATTATTGCTTTAAAGGGTCTGAATTTGCTCACCCAATCTCACCAATCCTGTCGGACTCAAGAGTGTCCAGCCTTATGTCTCTTCCAGCTGTGGGTCTAGATGTGGTCAATTCAGGTTGCATCACAACTCCTGAACGAATTTTGTAATAATTTCTCTCTCTTTCACTATCTTTTTTCTCTTTTTTTGTAATTTATATTTATAATGGGGTTTAGCTGATTTTCAATGCTGTGTTTATGCCGCTTTACACCCACTTGATTCACTTACAGAGAGATATCAATAAATAGTTTTTTAAGATTCTTACTATGCAGATATATTCTTCTGCGGTGAATAGGGTGTGTTGAGTCCTGTTCACTGAGCAATGAGTAGGCCTTGTCTATTATATATTTGGTTGATGGAACGGTATCTGTGCTAATTTCAAACTCTTGTTTTATGCATCACCCCACCTCATCTTTCCCCGTAAGCAGCCATAGTGTGTTTTCTAAATGTGTGACTCCGTTCTGTTTTGTAATTCAGTTCACGTGTAGAGATTTTTACGTTCCATCTATAAGTGATATCTTATGATAATTTTCTTTACCCGTGTGACTTATTTCTCTTAGTATCATCATACCTAAATCACTCATTATGCTGCTACTAGCCTTAGGACATTGATTTCATGGCTGAGTGATATTCCATTGTACATAAGTACTACACTTGTTTACCCATTTTTTTGTTTCCTGGGATATTTAAGGTGTACCCGAGTCGAGGTCTTTGTAAACCGAGCAGCCCTAAACTTTGGGGTGCCTGTGTCCTGTCGATTTTTGGTTTTCCGAATATATACGCCCATGAGTGGAAGTGCCCTATGCACTGTAGCTCTGTTTTTTAGATGTTTTAGGAAACACCATACACTTCTCCAGAGTGGCTGTTGGCATTTTACATCCCGCCCATCAGCGTAACAAGGCTCCCTGTTCTCCATGGCTTGTCCTGCATTTCTGGTTTTTACACTTTTCCAGGATGGCCCTTTTGACAGATGCGAGTGAGACTTCTTTGTAATGCTGATTTGCATTGCCCGCTTGCTTGGTTGGCCAAAAAGGGCGTCTGCGTTTTTTACTAAATATATTCAGGAAAAACGCATAGGCCCTTTTTGGCTAACTGCACCATTGTCGAAGTTCTGCCGATTTTCAGGTGCTTTAAAGGCAACTCCAAACTATCTCTTGAAAACTGTTTCTTGCAATTCTGCCTTGCTCTCAAATCCTTTTCGTTGACTTACCTCAAAATATTTTTGGAAGATTGTTATCATTTATAAACCTTCAGGGTTGTCCATTGCAGTGCCCCTGAGCTCCATTTTTTAAGTCCCTTTTTTGGGCACTGGCCACAAAACCCCAGGATTGCTTCAGGCTCTATTCTTCTTCCAGGGTGCAGGATGAGACTTTGGTTAGTTCTTCTTCCTGCTTAAAAATTAGAGTGACGTGTGCCTGTCCGAACACCTAGGACTTGTCTCTCATTGTTTCTCATCCTTCCGCTTCATCCTCTGGACAAATTCCAAACTGTGTGCAACAGGGTGTTGACGGTGCTGACATCCCCAACCGAGAAGATTGTTAGGAAAGATGCTGGAGGGGTGAACGCGAGCACCAAGGAGATGAGGAGATGAGATGCCTTTTCCAAACTCTTCCCGATCAAATGGTGTACCATCCTCTGGGTATGACAGGCATGTTTTAGCAGTAGGAAGGGTCCCGTGCATGTAAGGAGAACACCAGGGATTTTTCCAAATCAGTGCCTCCCCGAACCCCAAACTGGGAAATTTTTAAGCTACGGTACACGTATGTTCATTAAGGGCCTTAGGCAGTAGTCAGAGTCCGAGCTTTACTTGATTGAAATCTTCAGGGTCAGAAGCGCTCACCATTGGCCTCCCTTAGGTTACATTTTATCTGTCGTTGATACATGATATAGTTATAGATATGTATTCTTATTCAGATTATTTCCCCTTATAGGTTATTACAAAATATTGAATGTTGTTCCCTGTGTTATACAGAAGTTCCTTGTTGATGATCTGTTTTATACATAGCAGTGTGTATGTGTTAATCCCAAACTGTTAATTTATCCCTCCTCCCGCATTTCCCGTTTGGTAATAATATGGTGTAAGGTTTTTTACTTCTCGGAAATGGGGGAGCTGAAAGAGAGGTCTCATTTTCAGTGGAAAAGCATTCAAAACAAGATTGAAGCTTCAGCCAAGATTATTAGATGTACATCCTTGGAAAGAAATCACGTCATTTCTCTAATATTGACCTGACAAATAAGACAAACCCCTCTACTGAACTTGCTTATAATAAAGTGATGGAAATATCAAATGGAAGTCTTAGAAACATCTTATTTTACCGGTGCCTTATACACTGCTCTATGTTAATTACAGTTTGGCTCACACATCTGTTCACTGAAGTTACAATGTTCTCAATTTCTGTTACTGATCCTCCAGAGTGGGTCCCAACAAGTGTCCCCCTGCCCAGTGTCATTGGAGCCAAAAGAACGAGACTGAGTTTGGTTCAGAAGCAAAGGAACACTTTATATTTTGATCAGAGAATGGAGAGGTGAGAGCGTGCGCCCCCCCCGCGGGTTGTAGGCTGGGCTGCTGGGTAGGGATCCCAGCAGCGTCCGCGTCAGCAGGAGGGAGGGGACGGAGCTATCGAGGGCCCGGTTGACTGCAGCTCAGGCTCTATGTCGCGGAGTCTGCAGGGGCCCCACGAGCTGAGGTGTCGGCCCAGCCATTCTGCACTAGGAAATCGAGTCTGAAGTGCCAGGTGTGGGACCTGTGCATGTGGAAACCTAGGAGCAAATGAAATTAGACAAAGCACAAAGGAAAAAAGGGTTAGACTTTATTTTATTGCCCAGATTCTATTTTTATCTCCCAGGAATTTTTAATGGGCTTTGCCGGTGACAAACCCCTCCTCTGCCTTTTGTCCCGTTTCTCATTCTTCGGGTGCTGAGGGTGCAGACCCCTCTTCTGTAAGTGCTTCGTGCTGAGTTGGCAGTTCTCATACCCGGGGGGGGAGGGGCAGAACTTCTCCCCAGCAGCCTCCAGGTGAGGTTGATTGTCCCCAGGCCTCTTGCCTCACTGCTCGTCCGCCTGAGAACCAGCATTGGAAGTGTTATAGATTCTAATGACCTTTAAGGGTCCAGGAAAGAGATGTGCAGAGACGCTGGAGGGGCCGGTTTTACCCCGCCCCACAGTTGTTCGGCCACCTCAGGATGACGGTTTCTGCCAGCCTAGATGCTCTGAACAGTAGTCTGTGCTTTCTTCAATTAGGTCACTGAATTAACATACAAACAGCACCAGGTATCAGAGCCCTTCCTGCTCAACTCCCAGACAGTCCAGGGCCGGAGGTGATCCAAGACCATGACGGCCACTGAGTCAATGGCCTTTTGAAGTAGCCAGGAGTCCAGCCAGTCTTTTTGGCCACGATCACCGCGGTGTCTGTAGGCTTTTCTATGGTGACAGCATTATCTCCAGTTTCCGCGACAAGCATATTAGCTCCCCTCTGGGTGCAGTAAGTCCTGCAAGCAGTAGTCTGCTCTTTCGGGGCACACTTTTGTTGTTTTCTGAGAGAAGCTCCAGGTCAAGTGATGGTCACCCGAATCGTCCTGGGGGCCCGTTGCCCCCGGTTGTCTCTCTGGGGGTTGGGGTTGGGGGGCCTCCTCACTCGAGGTCAGTGTGTCCACGGATGGATCCCTGCAACTTCAGGGCATGGTGGGTGGTTAGGATCACCACGTGGGATCCTTTTCCCTTAGTGGGGAGCTGGCCTTGCAGGCTGCTGATTTCCAGGTTTTTAGATACCCCCAGTATCCTGGCCGGATGGGGTGGCGGGCCAAGCCCTTGGTGACCGTAGCTTCTCCTACCTGGATGGCATACTTGAGTTGTTACAGTTCAAGTGGTCCCAGTGTTTGCACTAATGCTCCAAGGGCGATTCACCTTTGACCGGGAATGTAAAGGTCAAAGGGTTTAGCTAAATTAGGGAGTTCCAGGGCAAGGGTCTGAAGAGACTGCTCTTTCCATTCTTGAAAGGCTGCTTCTGGATTCTATTCAAAAGGATCATCATTTTTTCGTGTCAGTGTTTCTTATAGAGGCCCAGCTATTAGACTGTAGTTAGGGATCCAGATGGAGCAAACCGCGGCCTCCCCAGGAACCCCTAAGCTGTCTTCTAGTTTTAGAAGGGGTAAGGCTGCAAATGGCTTTTTCCCTTTTCAAGGATGGGCTTTTCCAACTTTCTGTGAGAATTCAGTCCAGGCAGGTTAGCTTAGTCTGTGATATTTGTGCCATTTTCCTGGACACCTTCTATCCTTTCTTGGATAGGTAGTTCAGAGGCCTCCTTAGTAGGGTCGGCGAGCAGAAATGTGGTCTGCATATTGAAGGAAGTTTCCCTTCTCAAGAGGTAGATCTTTAAGGTTTTAGTTAAGTTTCCCCAAAGATGGTGTGGGAATTTTTGAACCCTTGGGGCAGGACGGCCCCAGCAGTATTGTCTTCGTTGTATGTTGAGTCCTGCCAATCACAAGCCAAAATTTCTTGTGACTTTGGGACTAATGGAATACAGAAGGCGGCATCATCTAAATGTAATACAGAATACCATGTCCTGGTGGATGGTAGAATGACCAGCAGGGTGTAGGAATTAGGAACTACTGGATGTACATTCTTGGTGGCTTCACTGACTGTCCTGACGTTCTTTACCAGGTAACCATCAGCCCACGGGGCTCTCGTGGTCAGGGCCCTTCCAGGATATGGAGTTCACCTGAGCAGATAATTACAAAGCAGCTCACGGGGCTCTCGTGGTCAGGCCCCTCCCAGGATATGGAGCTCATCTGGAGAGGTACCCAGCAGCCCATGGGGCTCTCGTGGTCAGGCCCCTACACGGGTATGGAGCTCACCTGGGCAGGCACCCAGCAAGTCTGGGCACACAGGAACCGTGCACATAGCCCTCATTGCAGAGGGCCCCCAGCCCACCTGTCGGTTGAGCTGACACAGAGCACCTCAGAGCAGGACTTGAACGAACAAACAGCAGCTCCGACAGGTCTGTGACCCAGGGCATCACTCTGTGCAGCCTCCCTCTGCCTGGTCTTCCAGAGGCTTCCACTGCAGCCGGGGCACCAGGCCTCTGTCTCCACCCGCCACCCCTCCTCTCCCTGACTCCTGGGTTCCTCTCATTAGGAGAGGGTCCTCTTGAAGCCAGGGCTGCAGCCCCTTGTCTCTCCTGACTCTCAGGAGCCCACACCTGTTCCTTGTACGTGGCCGGTGCAGCAAGGTCCATTTTCTGCAAATGTGAGCTGCTGAGGGGTGAGGATTGGCTGAGCCGGCGGGCCAGCCCTCCCCAGGTGTGCCTGGGTTGAGGTCAATATAAACACCGTTCCAGGCAGCAAGAGCCCCTGCAGCTGTGCCTGACGCCATATCCTCTGCCCCGTCAGCAGTGTCGGGGCTGGGCTGGTGGGAGGGAGTGAGGGGCCGTGGCTTTTTGGGTGGCCCGGTGTGAGTGGGGCTCTGCTGGACTTTCTGCAGGAGTTGCCAGGCTGCCACCTGCTAAAGAAGAGGATGTGTCACCCATACCTGCTGCTGGAATTGCTCGCCGGGCAGAGGTGAGGAAGGAAAAAAGCAGTGGGGACCGGGCCAGGAGGGGTATCTCAGGCGGGGAAGTGGAAAGCTTCCAGAAGAGCGTCTGGGGCCAGGACCATCCTGGCTGGCCTGCCGGCACCAAGTCGGCCTGCGTGCTGTCGCTGGTGTGGCTCCACGGCCCTTCCTCTAGGCTTTCAAGTCCTTGCACACATTCAGGTGTTTTACCTGGGAAGGGTGGGAACAGTTCAGCAGCAGCTGGCCTGGGGCTCAGTTCACGTTTACTCACAGACGCCTCGGCACGGTCCCCCAGCTTTGCCATGAGGACGCTCCTTGCAGGGGGGCTGCTGGCTGCATGGGAGACGATTCCCCACCTGTGGCCAACTTCAGAATTGTTTACCAGTGGAGCAAGTGCCCTGCCTGGTAGGGTTTTCCTCTGTAGAACTGATGGGTTCTGATTTGTTTTCCTTTTTTCTTTTTTGGTTCAAGGTAGGTTTTATTCCTATGTTTTGTATTTATAGATATAAGCATGGAAATAATTGATTCATATAAATACACCTTTGGGAAGGGAGGAACTTCTTTTTGTGTTTTACTTTTTAAATTGTATTTTTTTTTTTTTATTTTTGAATTTTATTTTTTTATACAGCAGGTTCTTATTGGTTATCTAGTTTATACATATAAATGTATACGTGTCAATCCCAATCTCCCAATTCATCCCACCACCACCCCTCCACGGCTTCCCCCCTTGGCGTCCATACGTTTGTCCTCTACCTCTGTGTCTCTATTTCTGCCCTGCAAACCGGTCCATCTGTACCATTTTTCTAGGTTCCACATACATGCAGTAATATACAATATTTGTTTTTCTCTTTCTGACTTACTTCACTCTGTATGACAGTCTCTGGATCCATTGACGTCTCTACAAATGACCCAATTTCCTTCCTTTTTATGGCTGAGAAACATTCCATTTTATACATGTACCACATCTTTATCCGTTCGTCTGTCTGTGGGCATTTAAGTTGCTTCCAGTACCTGGCTATTGTAAATAGTGCTGCAATGAACATTGTGGTGAATGTTTCTGTTTGATTTATGGTTTTCTCTGGATATATACCCAGTAGTGGCATTGCTGGATCATATATGATAATTCTATTCTTAGATTTTTAAGGAACCTGCATACTATTCTCCATAGTGACTGCGTCAGTTTACATTCCCACCAATCGTGGAAGTGGGTTCCTTTTCTCCAGACCTCTACAGCATTTGTTGTTTGTAGATTTTCTGGTGAGGCTCATTCTAACAGGTGTTAGGTGATACCTCGTAGTTTTGATTTGCATTTCTCTAATTAGTGACGTTGAGCACCTTTTCATGTGCTTCTTGGCCATCTCTATGTCTTCTTGGAAGAAATGTCTATTTAGATCTTCTGCCCATTTTTGTATTGGGTTGTTTCTTATTTTAATATTGAGCTGCATGAGCTGTTTATATATATGGGAGATTAATCCTTTGCCTGTTGATTCGTTTGCAAATATTTTCTCCTATTCTGAGGGTTGTCTTTTCGTCTTGTGTGTAGTTTCCTTTGTTTTGCAAAAGCTTTTACGTTTCATTAGGACCCATTTGTTTATTCTGTTTTTTATTCCATTACTCTAGGAGGTGCATCAAAATAGATCTTGTTGTGGTTTATGTCCGAGAATTCTTCCTGTGTTTTCCTCTAAGTTTTATACTGTCTGGTCTTACATTAAGGTCTCTAATCCATTTTGAATTTATTTTTTTGTATGGTGTTAGGGAGTGTTCGAATTTCATTCTTTTACATGTAGCTGTCTAGTTTTCCCAGCACCACTGATTGAAGAGACTGTCTTTTATCCATTGTATAGTCTTGCCTCCTTTGTCATAGATTAGTTGACCATAGGTGTGTAGGTTTATCTCTGGGCTTTCTTTTTTTTTTTTTCTTTTACACCTTTATTGGTGTATAATTGCTTTACAAGGGTGTGTTAGTTTCTGCTGTATAACAAAGTGAATCAGCTATACATATACAAATATCACACTGTTGTTGTTTTCTGAGAGACACTCCAGGTCAAGTGATGGTCACCCGAGTCGTCCTGGGGGCCCGTTGACCCTGGTTGTCTGTCTGGAGGTTGGGGTTGGAGGGCCTCCTCACTCGAGGTCAGTGTGTCCACGGATGGATCCCTGCAACTTCAGGGCATGGTGGGTGGTTAGGATCACCACGTGGGGTCCTTTTCCCTTAGGGGGGAGCTGGCCTTGCAGGCTGCTGATTTCCAGGTTTTTAGATACCCCCAGTATCCTGGCCGGATGGGGCGGCGGGCCAAGCCCTTGGTGACCGTAGCTTCTCCTACCTGGATGGCATACTTGAGTTGTTACAGTTCAAGTGGTCCCAGTGTTTGCACTAAGGCTCCAAGGGCGATTCACCTTCGACCGAGAATGTAAAAGTGAAAGGGTTTAGCTAAATTAGGGAGTTCCAGGGCAAGGGTCTGAAGTGACGGCTCTTTCCATTGTTGAAAGGCTGCTTCTGGATTCTATTCAAAAGGATCATCATCTTTTCGTGTCAGTGTTTCTTATAGAGGCCCAGCTATTAGACTGTTAGTTAGGGATCCAGATGCAGCAAACCGCGGCCTCCCCAGGAACCCCTAAGCTGTCTTCTAGTTTTAGAAGGGGTAAGGCTGCAAATGGCTTCTTCCCTTTCCTGGGACGGGCTTTGCCGACCTTCTGTGAGAATGAAGGCCAGGCAGGTTACCTTAATCTGAGATATTTGAGCCTTTTTCTTGGACACCTTCTATCCTTTCTTGGCTAGGTAGTTCAGAGGCCTCCTTAGTAGGGCTGGCGAGCAGAATGTGGTCTGCATATTGAAGGAAGGTTCCCTTCTCCAGAGGTAGATCTTTTAGGTTTTAGTTAAGTTTCCCCAAAGACGTTGTGGGAATTTTTGAACCCTTGGGGCAGGACGGCCCCAGCAGTATTGTCTTGGTTGTATGTTGAGTCCTGCGAATCACAAGCCAAAATTTCTTGTGACTTTGGGACTAATGGAATACAGAAGAAGGCATCATCTAAGTCTAATACAGAATACCATGTCCTGGTGGATGGTAGAATGACCAGCAGGGTGTAGGAATTAGGAACTACTGGATGTATATTCTTGGTGGCTTCACTGACTGTCCTGACGTTCTTTACCAGGTACCCAGCAGCCCTCGGGGCTCTCGTGGTCAGGGCCCTTCCAGGATATGGAGTTCACCTGGGCAGTTACCCAGCAGCTCACGGGGCTCTCGTGGTCAGGCCCCTCCCAGGATATGGAGCTCATCTGGAGAGGTACCCAGCAGCCCATGGGGCTCTCGTGGTCAGGCCCCTACACGGGTTTGGAGCTCACCTGGGCAGGCACCCAGCAAGTCTGGGCACACAGGAACCGTGCACATAGCCCTCATTGCAGAGCGCCCCCAGCCCACCTGTCGGTTGAGCTGACACAGAGCACCTCAGAGCAGGACTTGAACGAACAAACAGCAGCTCCGACAGGTCTGTGACCCAGGGCATCACTCTGTGCAGCCTCCCTCTGCCTGGTCTTCCAGAGGCTTCCACTGCAGCCGGGGCACCAGGCCTCTGTCTCCACCCGCCACCCCTCCTCTCCCTGACTCCTGGGTTCCTCTCATTAGGAGAGGGTCCTCTTGAGGTTGTCTCCCACTCATGCGCCAGATAAAATGATTAGAAAACAAGCCAGGGCTGCAGCCCCTTGTCTCTCCTGACTCTCAGGAGCCCACACCTGTTCCTTGTACGTGGCCGGTGCAGCAAGGTCCGTTTTCTGCAAATGTGAGCTGCTGAGGGGTGAGGATTGGCTGAGCCGGCGGGCCAGCCCTCCCCAGGTGTGCCTGGGTTGAGGTCAATATAAACACCGTTCCAGGCAGCAAGAGCCCCTGCAGCTGTGCCTGACGCCATATCCTCTGCCCCGTCAGCAGTGTCGGGGCTGGGCTGGTGGGAGGGAGTGAGGGGCCGTGGCTTTTTGGGTGGCCCGGTGTGAGTGGGGCTCTGCTGGACTTTCTGCAGGAGTTGCCAGGCTGCCACCTGCTAAAGAAGAGGATGTGTCACCCATACCTGCTGCTGGAATTGCTCGCCGGGCAGAGGTGAGGAAGGAAAAAAGCAGTGGGGACCGGGCCAGGAGGGGTATCTCAGGCGGGGAAGTGGAAAGCTTCCAGAAGAGCGTCTGGGGCCAGGACCATCCTGGCTGGCCTGCCGGCACCAAGTCGGCCTGCGTGCTGTCGCTGGTGTGGCTCCACGGCCCTTCCTCTAGGCTTTCAAGTCCTTGCACACATTCAGGTGTTTTACCTGGGAAGGGTGGGAACAGTTCAGCAGCAGCTGGCCTGGGGCTCAGTTCACGTTTACTCACAGACGCCTCGGCACGGTCCCCCAGCTTTGCCATGAGGACGCTCCTTGCAGGGGGGCTGCTGGCTGCATGGGAGACGATTCCCCACCTGTGGCCAACTTCAGAATTGTTTACCAGTGGAGCAAGTGCCCTGCCTGGTAGGGTTTTCCTCTGTAGAACTGATGGGTTCTGATTTGTTTTCCTTTTTTCTTTTTTGGTTCAAGGTAGGTTTTATTCCTATGTTTTGTATTTATAGATATAAGCATGGAAATAATTGATTCATATAAATACACCTTTGGGAAGGGAGGAACTTCTTTTTGTGTTTTACTTTTTAAATTGTATTTTTTTTTTTTTATTTTTGAATTTTATTTTTTTATACAGCAGGTTCTTATTGGTTATCTAGTTTATACATATAAATGTATACGTGTCAATCCCAATCTCCCAATTCATCCCACCACCACCCCTCCACGGCTTCCCCCCTTGGCGTCCATACGTTTGTCCTCTACCTCTGTGTCTCTATTTCTGCCCTGCAAACCGGTCCATCTGTACCATTTTTCTAGGTTCCACATACATGCAGTAATATACAATATTTGTTTTTCTCTTTCTGACTTACTTCACTCTGTATGACAGTCTCTGGATCCATTGACGTCTCTACAAATGACCCAATTTCCTTCCTTTTTATGGCTGAGAAACATTCCATTTTATACATGTACCACATCTTTATCCGTTCGTCTGTCTGTGGGCATTTAAGTTGCTTCCAGTACCTGGCTATTGTAAATAGTGCTGCAATGAACATTGTGGTGAATGTTTCTGTTTGATTTATGGTTTTCTCTGGATATATACCCAGTAGTGGCATTGCTGGATCATATATGATAATTCTATTCTTAGATTTTTAAGGAACCTGCATACTATTCTCCATAGTGACTGCGTCAGTTTACATTCCCACCAATCGTGGAAGTGGGTTCCTTTTCTCCAGACCTCTACAGCATTTGTTGTTTGTAGATTTTCTGGTGAGGCTCATTCTAACAGGTGTTAGGTGATACCTCGTAGTTTTGATTTGCATTTCTCTAATTAGTGACGTTGAGCACCTTTTCATGTGCTTCTTGGCCATCTCTATGTCTTCTTGGAAGAAATGTCTATTTAGATCTTCTGCCCATTTTTGTATTGGGTTGTTTCTTATTTTAATATTGAGCTGCATGAGCTGTTTATATATATGGGAGATTAATCCTTTGCCTGTTGATTCGTTTGCAAATATTTTCTCCTATTCTGAGGGTTGTCTTTTCGTCTTGTGTGTAGTTTCCTTTGTTTTGCAAAAGCTTTTACGTTTCATTAGGACCCATTTGTTTATTCTGTTTTTTATTCCATTACTCTAGGAGGTGCATCAAAATAGATCTTGTTGTGGTTTATGTCCGAGAATTCTTCCTGTGTTTTCCTCTAAGTTTTATACTGTCTGGTCTTACATTAAGGTCTCTAATCCATTTTGAATTTATTTTTTTGTATGGTGTTAGGGAGTGTTCGAATTTCATTCTTTTACATGTAGCTGTCTAGTTTTCCCAGCACCACTGATTGAAGAGACTGTCTTTTATCCATTGTATAGTCTTGCCTCCTTTGTCATAGATTAGTTGACCATAGGTGTGTAGGTTTATCTCTGGGCTTTCTTTTTTTTTTTTTCTTTTACACCTTTATTGGTGTATAATTGCTTTACAAGGGTGTGTTAGTTTCTGCTGTATAACAAAGTGAATCAGCTATACATATACAAATATCACACTGTTGTTGTTTTCTGAGAGACACTCCAGGTCAAGTGATGGTCACCCGAGTCGTCCTGGGGGCCCGTTGACCCTGGTTGTCTGTCTGGAGGTTGGGGTTGGAGGGCCTCCTCACTCGAGGTCAGTGTGTCCACGGATGGATCCCTGCAACTTCAGGGCATGGTGGGTGGTTAGGATCACCACGTGGGGTCCTTTTCCCTTAGGGGGGAGCTGGCCTTGCAGGCTGCTGATTTCCAGGTTTTTAGATACCCCCAGTATCCTGGCCGGATGGGGCGGCGGGCCAAGCCCTTGGTGACCGTAGCTTCTCCTACCTGGATGGCATACTTGAGTTGTTACAGTTCAAGTGGTCCCAGTGTTTGCACTAAGGCTCCAAGGGCGATTCACCTTCGACCGAGAATGTAAAAGTGAAAGGGTTTAGCTAAATTAGGGAGTTCCAGGGCAAGGGTCTGAAGTGACGGCTCTTTCCATTGTTGAAAGGCTGCTTCTGGATTCTATTCAAAAGGATCATCATCTTTTCGTGTCAGTGTTTCTTATAGAGGCCCAGCTATTAGACTGTTAGTTAGGGATCCAGATGCAGCAAACCGCGGCCTCCCCAGGAACCCCTAAGCTGTCTTCTAGTTTTAGAAGGGGTAAGGCTGCAAATGGCTTCTTCCCTTTCCTGGGACGGGCTTTGCCGACCTTCTGTGAGAATGAAGGCCAGGCAGGTTACCTTAATCTGAGATATTTGAGCCTTTTTCTTGGACACCTTCTATCCTTTCTTGGCTAGGTAGTTCAGAGGCCTCCTTAGTAGGGCTGGCGAGCAGAATGTGGTCTGCATATTGAAGGAAGGTTCCCTTCTCCAGAGGTAGATCTTTTAGGTTTTAGTTAAGTTTCCCCAAAGACGTTGTGGGAATTTTTGAACCCTTGGGGCAGGACGGCCCCAGCAGTATTGTCTTGGTTGTATGTTGAGTCCTGCGAATCACAAGCCAAAATTTCTTGTGACTTTGGGACTAATGGAATACAGAAGAAGGCATCATCTAAGTCTAATACAGAATACCATGTCCTGGTGGATGGTAGAATGACCAGCAGGGTGTAGGAATTAGGAACTACTGGATGTATATTCTTGGTGGCTTCACTGACTGTCCTGACGTTCTTTACCAGGTACCCAGCAGCCCTCGGGGCTCTCGTGGTCAGGGCCCTTCCAGGATATGGAGTTCACCTGGGCAGTTACCCAGCAGCTCACGGGGCTCTCGTGGTCAGGCCCCTCCCAGGATATGGAGCTCATCTGGAGAGGTGGGTACCCAGCAGCCCATGGGGCTCTCGTGGTCAGGCCCCTACACGGGTTTGGAGCTCACCTGGGCAGGCACCCAGCAAGTCTGGGCACACAGGAACCGTGCACATAGCCCTCATTGCAGAGCGCCCCCAGCCCACCTGTCGGTTGAGCTGACACAGAGCACCTCAGAGCAGGACTTGAACGAACAAACAGCAGCTCCGACAGGTCTGTGACCCAGGGCATCACTCTGTGCAGCCTCCCTCTGCCTGGTCTTCCAGAGGCTTCCACTGCAGCCGGGGCACCAGGCCTCTGTCTCCACCCGCCACCCCTCCTCTCCCTGACTCCTGGGTTCCTCTCATTAGGAGAGGGTCCTCTTGAGGTTGTCTCCCACTCATGCGCCAGATAAAATGATTAGAAAACAAGCCAGGGCTGCAGCCCCTTGTCTCTCCTGACTCTCAGGAGCCCACACCTGTTCCTTGTACGTGGCCGGTGCAGCAAGGTCCGTTTTCTGCAAATGTGAGCTGCTGAGGGGTGAGGATTGGCTGAGCCGGCGGGCCAGCCCTCCCCAGGTGTGCCTGGGTTGAGGTCAATATAAACACCGTTCCAGGCAGCAAGAGCCCCTGCAGCTGTGCCTGACGCCATATCCTCTGCCCCGTCAGCAGTGTCGGGGCTGGGCTGGTGGGAGGGAGTGAGGGGCCGTGGCTTTTTGGGTGGCCCGGTGTGAGTGGGGCTCTGCTGGACTTTCTGCAGGAGTTGCCAGGCTGCCACCTGCTAAAGAAGAGGATGTGTCACCCATACCTGCTGCTGGAATTGCTCGCCGGGCAGAGGTGAGGAAGGAAAAAAGCAGTGGGGACCGGGCCAGGAGGGGTATCTCAGGCGGGGAAGTGGAAAGCTTCCAGAAGAGCGTCTGGGGCCAGGACCATCCTGGCTGGCCTGCCGGCACCAAGTCGGCCTGCGTGCTGTCGCTGGTGTGGCTCCACGGCCCTTCCTCTAGGCTTTCAAGTCCTTGCACACATTCAGGTGTTTTACCTGGGAAGGGTGGGAACAGTTCAGCAGCAGCTGGCCTGGGGCTCAGTTCACGTTTACTCACAGACGCCTCGGCACGGTCCCCCAGCTTTGCCATGAGGACGCTCCTTGCAGGGGGGCTGCTGGCTGCATGGGAGACGATTCCCCACCTGTGGCCAACTTCAGAATTGTTTACCAGTGGAGCAAGTGCCCTGCCTGGTAGGGTTTTCCTCTGTAGAACTGATGGGTTCTGATTTGTTTTCCTTTTTTCTTTTTTGGTTCAAGGTAGGTTTTATTCCTATGTTTTGTATTTATAGATATAAGCATGGAAATAATTGATTCATATAAATACACCTTTGGGAAGGGAGGAACTTCTTTTTGTGTTTTACTTTTTAAATTGTATTTTTTTTTTTTTATTTTTGAATTTTATTTTTTTATACAGCAGGTTCTTATTGGTTATCTAGTTTATACATATAAATGTATACGTGTCAATCCCAATCTCCCAATTCATCCCACCACCACCCCTCCACGGCTTCCCCCCTTGGCGTCCATACGTTTGTCCTCTACCTCTGTGTCTCTATTTCTGCCCTGCAAACCGGTCCATCTGTACCATTTTTCTAGGTTCCACATACATGCAGTAATATACAATATTTGTTTTTCTCTTTCTGACTTACTTCACTCTGTATGACAGTCTCTGGATCCATTGACGTCTCTACAAATGACCCAATTTCCTTCCTTTTTATGGCTGAGAAACATTCCATTTTATACATGTACCACATCTTTATCCGTTCGTCTGTCTGTGGGCATTTAAGTTGCTTCCAGTACCTGGCTATTGTAAATAGTGCTGCAATGAACATTGTGGTGAATGTTTCTGTTTGATTTATGGTTTTCTCTGGATATATACCCAGTAGTGGCATTGCTGGATCATATATGATAATTCTATTCTTAGATTTTTAAGGAACCTGCATACTATTCTCCATAGTGACTGCGTCAGTTTACATTCCCACCAATCGTGGAAGTGGGTTCCTTTTCTCCAGACCTCTACAGCATTTGTTGTTTGTAGATTTTCTGGTGAGGCTCATTCTAACAGGTGTTAGGTGATACCTCGTAGTTTTGATTTGCATTTCTCTAATTAGTGACGTTGAGCACCTTTTCATGTGCTTCTTGGCCATCTCTATGTCTTCTTGGAAGAAATGTCTATTTAGATCTTCTGCCCATTTTTGTATT
This sequence comes from Mesoplodon bidens, assembly GCF_964165515.1. Lineage (NCBI taxonomy): Eukaryota > Metazoa > Chordata > Mammalia > Artiodactyla > Ziphiidae > Mesoplodon > Mesoplodon bidens. The sequence goes on along the minus strand of NW_027672064.1, from coordinate 2,872 downwards.
GGGTTGTTTCTTATTTTAATATTGAGCTGCATGAGCTGTTTATATATATGGGAGATTAATCCTTTGCCTGTTGATTCGTTTGCAAATATTTTCTCCTATTCTGAGGGTTGTCTTTTCGTCTTGTGTGTAGTTTCCTTTGTTTTGCAAAAGCTTTTACGTTTCATTAGGACCCATTTGTTTATTCTGTTTTTTATTCCATTACTCTAGGAGGTGCATCAAAATAGATCTTGTTGTGGTTTATGTCCGAGAATTCTTCCTGTGTTTTCCTCTAAGTTTTATACTGTCTGGTCTTACATTAAGGTCTCTAATCCATTTTGAATTTATTTTTTTGTATGGTGTTAGGGAGTGTTCGAATTTCATTCTTTTACATGTAGCTGTCTAGTTTTCCCAGCACCACTGATTGAAGAGACTGTCTTTTATCCATTGTATAGTCTTGCCTCCTTTGTCATAGATTAGTTGACCATAGGTGTGTAGGTTTATCTCTGGGCTTTCTTTTTTTTTTTTTCTTTTACACCTTTATTGGTGTATAATTGCTTTACAAGGGTGTGTTAGTTTCTGCTGTATAACAAAGTGAATCAGCTATACATATACAAATATCACACTGTTGTTGTTTTCTGAGAGACACTCCAGGTCAAGTGATGGTCACCCGAGTCGTCCTGGGGGCCCGTTGACCCTGGTTGTCTGTCTGGAGGTTGGGGTTGGAGGGCCTCCTCACTCGAGGTCAGTGTGTCCACGGATGGATCCCTGCAACTTCAGGGCATGGTGGGTGGTTAGGATCACCACGTGGGGTCCTTTTCCCTTAGGGGGGAGCTGGCCTTGCAGGCTGCTGATTTCCAGGTTTTTAGATACCCCCAGTATCCTGGCCGGATGGGGCGGCGGGCCAAGCCCTTGGTGACCGTAGCTTCTCCTACCTGGATGGCATACTTGAGTTGTTACAGTTCAAGTGGTCCCAGTGTTTGCACTAAGGCTCCAAGGGCGATTCACCTTCGACCGAGAATGTAAAAGTGAAAGGGTTTAGCTAAATTAGGGAGTTCCAGGGCAAGGGTCTGAAGTGACGGCTCTTTCCATTGTTGAAAGGCTGCTTCTGGATTCTATTCAAAAGGATCATCATCTTTTCGTGTCAGTGTTTCTTATAGAGGCCCAGCTATTAGACTGTTAGTTAGGGATCCAGATGCAGCAAACCGCGGCCTCCCCAGGAACCCCTAAGCTGTCTTCTAGTTTTAGAAGGGGTAAGGCTGCAAATGGCTTCTTCCCTTTCCTGGGACGGGCTTTGCCGACCTTCTGTGAGAATGAAGGCCAGGCAGGTTACCTTAATCTGAGATATTTGAGCCTTTTTCTTGGACACCTTCTATCCTTTCTTGGCTAGGTAGTTCAGAGGCCTCCTTAGTAGGGCTGGCGAGCAGAATGTGGTCTGCATATTGAAGGAAGGTTCCCTTCTCCAGAGGTAGATCTTTTAGGTTTTAGTTAAGTTTCCCCAAAGACGGTGTGGGAATTTTTGAACCCTTGGGGCAGGACGGCCCCAGCAGTATTGTCTTGGTTGTATGTTGAGTCCTGCGAATCACAAGCCAAAATTTCTTGTGACTTTGGGACTAATGGAATACAGAAGAAGGCATCATCTAAGTCTAATACAGAATACCATGTCCTGGTGGATGGTAGAATGACCAGCAGGGTGTAGGAATTAGGAACTACTGGATGTATATTCTTGGTGGCTTCACTGACTGTCCTGACGTTCTTTACCAGGTACCCAGCAGCCCTCGGGGCTCTCGTGGTCAGGGCCCTTCCAGGATATGGAGTTCACCTGGGCAGTTACCCAGCAGCTCACGGGGCTCTCGTGGTCAGGCCCCTCCCAGGATATGGAGCTCATCTGGAGAGGTGGGTACCCAGCAGCCCATGGGGCTCTCGTGGTCAGGCCCCTACACGGGTTTGGAGCTCACCTGGGCAGGCACCCAGCAAGTCTGGGCACACAGGAACCGTGCACATAGCCCTCATTGCAGAGCGCCCCCAGCCCACCTGTCGGTTGAGCTGACACAGAGCACCTCAGAGCAGGACTTGAACGAACAAACAGCAGCTCCGACAGGTCTGTGACCCAGGGCATCACTCTGTGCAGCCTCCCTCTGCCTGGTCTTCCAGAGGCTTCCACTGCAGCCGGGGCACCAGGCCTCTGTCTCCACCCGCCACCCCTCCTCTCCCTGACTCCTGGGTTCCTCTCATTAGGAGAGGGTCCTCTTGAGGTTGTCTCCCACTCATGCGCCAGATAAAATGATTAGAAAACAAGCCAGGGCTGCAGCCCCTTGTCTCTCCTGACTCTCAGGAGCCCACACCTGTTCCTTGTACGTGGCCGGTGCAGCAAGGTCCGTTTTCTGCAAATGTGAGCTGCTGAGGGGTGAGGATTGGCTGAGCCGGCGGGCCAGCCCTCCCCAGGTGTGCCTGGGTTGAGGTCAATATAAACACCGTTCCAGGCAGCAAGAGCCCCTGCAGCTGTGCCTGACGCCATATCCTCTGCCCCGTCAGCAGTGTCGGGGCTGGGCTGGTGGGAGGGAGTGAGGGGCCGTGGCTTTTTGGGTGGCCCGGTGTGAGTGGGGCTCTGCTGGACTTTCTGCAGGAGTTGCCAGGCTGCCACCTGCTAAAGAAGAGGATGTGTCACCCATACCTGCTGCTGGAATTGCTCGCCGGGCAGAGGTGAGGAAGGAAAAAAGCAGTGGGGACCGGGCCAGGAGGGGTATCTCAGGCGGGGAAGTGGAAAGCTTCCAGAAGAGCGTCTGGGGCCAGGACCATCCTGGCTGGCCTGCCGGCACCAAGTCGGCCTGCGTGCTGTCGCTGGTGTGGCTCCACGGCCCTTCCTCTAGGCTTTCAAGTCCTTGCACACATTCAG